>NC_031786.1:11112126-11115135 GCF_001522545.3 Parus major | reverse complement strand
TCTGTCACTGCCTGGGGACACTGGGAAGCCCCCCTGGATCTGTCACTGCCTGGGGACACTGGGAAGCCCACCCTGCAGGGCTGTCAGTGTTGGGCCTAGGAGCCTCCTGCCCCAACTGCTCCCAGGCCAAGCTCCCCCAGCACGGCCGGGGCTCTGGGGCAGGGCTGGGATGCTCCTGGGCTCAGGGGGCTCTCATTAAGCAGGAATAAAAGAGAAGAAGAAGCAGAATTAGATACTGAGCACAGGGCAGGGGAGGCGGAAGGTAATTCATTATCTCTTAAACCCTCCCCATCCCCTCGGAGTGCGGAATCCTGCCCTGCACGGGGCAGATGGGATCCCCCCAAGCCACCCCCAGGTCCTTCACGGTCAATTAGAGGCGAGGAGAGCAAGGGACAGGGGTTAAAGATTATGCCAAGGGCCGGGCCAGGGACACAGAAGGGGCTCCTCTGCTCATCTATATCATTGAGACTAATTTGGTTTAATTTACTTCAAAGGCTTTCCTGGGGGCTGTGGCGCATGCTGGGCTGGGATCTACTCCTCTCAAAAGAGGTTTGAAAGGGGCAGGGGCTTTTCTCTTGAAGGCAGCCCAGAGACAGAGTTTTGGGGTTTGATTTTCCTTTTTTAAAATTTTTTTACAAGGGCTGTCTCCAAAAGCAGATAAGAGGGAGCCCTGGGAAACGAAAGCTGGAAAAGTGGATATGAAAGGAGACATAACTGACAAAGACTGTAATGAAGCAGTTAAAGGACTTCAAAATAAAGCCTCTCCCCACCCAGCACCTGCAGAGGAGCAATAAAACCATCCTGCAAAGTGCCAGCCAAGGATTCCCCCAGGAAAGCTCACCCTTGGGGAAAGCCAGATATGCTGAATTATCCCCCAGGAAACAAATAAACTAGGGACAACACGGAGCTTTTATCCTTTCATCAGCTTGGGGGAAGTGGCTCGTTAATACCGGAAGCTTAGGGAGGCTGGAAAGGCAAGAGCAGCCTTGGCTGTGTGTGCGGGCAGAGGATGGATCCGGAGGGATGGATCCAGAGGGAGGGGTGGATCCCGAGGGGTGGATCCCAAGGGATGGATCCCGAGGGGTGGATCCCGAGGGGTGGATCCCAAGGGATGGATCCAGAGGGGTGGATCCCGAGGGGTGGATCCAGAGGGGAGGATCCAGAGGGGAGGATCCAGAGGGTGGGGTGGATCCTGAGGGGTGGATCCAGAGGGAGGGGTGGGTCCCGAGGGAGGGGTGGGTCCCGAGGGAGGGGTGGATCCCAAGGGGTGGATCCAGAGGGATGGATCCCAAGGGATGGATCCCAAGGGATGGATCCGGAGGGAGGGATGGATCCCGAGGGGTGGATCCCAAGGGATGGATCCAGAGGGGTGGATCCAGAGGGATGGATCCAGAGGGGAGGATCCAGAGGGGAGGATCCAGAGGGTGAGGTGGATCCTGAGGGGTGGATCCAGAGGGAGGGGTGGGTCCCGAGGGAGGGGTGGATCCCGAGGGAGGGGTGGGTCCCGAGGGGTGGATCCAGAGGGGTGGATCCCGAGGGGTGGATCCTGAGGGGTGGATCCAGAGGGATGGATCCCGAGGGGTGGATCTGAAGGAATGGATCCCAAGGGGTGGATCCTGGACCACAGCCGTCAGCTGCTCCCTGCTGGGCTGTGGGGAGCCCCCAGCTCTGACATCCCGGGGCGGCGAGGCTGAGCTGTGGGGCCAAGGGGCAGCCGCTGCCCAGCACCGTGTCCAGCCCAGCACAGCGTGCACGCCACTGGGCCGGGCACCCACGGGTTCCATTCTCTCTGTAATTTTTCAGTTTACAAGGCAGTAAAAAAATAAATGAAAGAGGGAGATGAGATTTGCTCAGCACATTTTCCAGGAGTATTTACTGCTGAGAACACCGCAGAAGCCATTTAAACAATTGGCTTTATGACACAACACACATTAAAGAAACTTCCCTAATATTTTTTTCACCCCTCTGCCATTTCGTGCCGTGCTGCTGATGTTGTGTTCAGCTCGCTGCTTTTTGGCCTCTTTGGCTTTTAATTGGGCTGTAGCCCCAGGGAGCACTGAAATTTGGAGACTCATTTAGCTCTGAGAGTGCTCACAGCTGATCAGACAGAAAGGCTGGGGCCTGCTTTAATGTCTTCTGTCACTTTGAGCTGGAAGAGCCGTGTAGGGAGAACAGCACACGGAGTGGGATGAACCCCCAGTCTGTGCCCACATCCTTGTGCAGAAGGATTCCTGGGCGGGGTCAGAGCGTGGATGCTGTGGCCAGCAGATGCAGCGAGCGCAGACTGAGGTCTGGGATGTTTAGGAAAGGCTTTTTCCCTAGCAGGGAACTGGAGACTCTCCACAACTGGAGATTTTCAAGGCTTGGTGAAACAAAGCCCAGCCCAGCCTACAGCCCATGGCAGACACACCCAAGCAGCAGATGGGAATAAAGACCTCTGGAGCATCTTGTGGTTTTACTATAAACTTTAACTCTTTAACACTTTAACTCAGCCACTCCCGGTGGGCAGTAAGTGATGCCTTTGGAGGGAAGCCAGCTCTCCATGCTGCTAAACACGGATGAGCTGCAGTCCATCTCCCACCACCTGACCACGGGGAGAGCAGCATGTGGGGCCGGGCTGTTCCCCTGGAGAAGGGAAGGCTCTGGAGAGAGCTTAGAGCCCCCTCCAGTGCCTAAATGGCCTCCAAGAGCAGGAGAGGGGACTGGGGGAAAAGGCCTGGATTGACAGAACAAGGGAAATGGCTTCGAGTTGCATAGGGCAGGGTTAGGTGGGATATTGGGGAGAAAATTGTTCCGTGTGAGGGTGGGCAGGCCCTAGCACAGGGTGCCCAGAGCTGTGGCTGCCCCCGGATCCTTTGAAGTGTCCAAGGCCAGGCTGGAAACTGGGGCTTGGAGCAGCCTGGGACAGTGGGGGGTGTCCCTGCCATGGCACTGGATGAGCTGCAAGGCCCGTCCAACCCAAACCAACCTGGGATTCCAGAGCTCCATCAGGCGCTGCTCGCAGCCCCG
>NC_031786.1:11106252-11111083 GCF_001522545.3 Parus major | reverse complement strand
GAAGTGCCCTGGTGCAGGGTGTCACCCATCAGCTCCCATCCCACCCAGCTGTGCTTTGTGTTTGCGGCCCCGGTGGAGAGCCAGGGAAGCGATGTGACATCAACCCACCCGAGTCAGCCCGAGCGAGAGAGTTCCAGGGAATTACGGAGCATCCTGGCTTGGACAGGACCCACAGGGATCATCCAGTGCAGCTCCTGGCCCTGCACAGACACCTGGAGAGACTGTTCAGTGCCCCACCACCCTCGGGGGGGAGAACCTTCCCCTGGTGCCCAGCCGAACCCTCCCCTGACACAGCTCCATGCCAGGTTGGGGGACAGGATGTCAGCTCTGCTGTGATTCAGTGGATGTCTCCCTTCAGACCCTTTCCAAAAGGTTTTCAACCCTTCACCTTGTTTCTTTTTGAAAAGTCCTTTTGCTCCACACACTTCCAAAACTGCATCCTTGACACAAAGCAGCCCTGCAAGTCCAAGGTGCTGTCCTGAATTGATGCCACTCAATAGCTTTGGTATCCCTACAGGAAATTGTGATCCTACCTGCTCCTCAGAAGGGAAAGATTTTTCCCCCTTCCAGGTGCCAACCCCAGCAGGACCCAGGGTGACCTCTTGTCCCAGGGCTGCAGCTCACGGGGGCTTCAGTGCTACTCCAGCAAGCAGTATCCCCTCCTGGGCTTTTAGCTCAGCAAAATGAGCACACAGGAAAATAAATACACTGTGAGGGCATGGAGGGCTGGCACAGGGTGCCCAGAGCAGCTCTGGCTGCCCCTGGATCCCTGGCAGTGCCCAAAACCAGGTTGGACAGGGCTCGGAGCAGCCTGGGACAGGGGAAGGTGTCCCTGCCATGGCAGGGGTAGCACTGGGTGGGCTTTGAGGTCCCTCCAAACCAAATCATTCTGGGATTCTATGATTCCATGGGATGGCTGTGCAAGCAGGCTGGTTGAGCAGAGTCCACCTCTAAGCCCCCAAAACCCCAAAAAGCAGAAGCACCTGAGTTATTCTGACTTTTATTTCATTGCTTCTTAGTCCACACAGTCGGTATAAAATCAGAAAAGCAAAGAAAAAAAAAAAAAAGTAGAATGCCAAAAAACCCCAAAATGAACCAAAAAAAGCAACAGTGTCTGGAGTCCTCAGAGGCAGCCTGGGGCCTGTGCTGATGCCTGTTCCATTCATGGCCAGACTCACTGCTGACAGACAGAGGACTCACATCTCGCTCTGGTGCCAGAGCCCCATGGGCTCAGGCCAGAGCTGCTTCTGTTCCTCTGCACCATGGAGGGGAAAAAGGAATCTTGGTTATAAATGCTTTATTAAAAATAATAGTAAGAGCAAATCTAAGTACAAAAGCAGTTATAGCTTATTTATATTACACAGAATTATTTCTTATTTCTAGCTTGGTTGTTTACCTCAAGGTCATTAACTGAATTTCCAGTGACTAAGGTTAAATGGCTTAGGATAAGGAATGGTAAATAGATAGCACCATTTCATACATCTGGTATTGGATTTCAGGGACAGGCTGGGCTGGCTGCTGTCTCAGGGCAGTGAGAGCCACCGCAAGGACAGAGCACGTTCCAGGCTGGGAGCAGCAGTTCCCAGGGCTTGGCACAGCCCAACCCCAGCAGCCGAGCAAGGGAGGATGGCCCAGCCTGGATTGCAGCTTGACCTAAGTGATTTAAAAGCCCAAATTCCAGTGGGTGTGGTGGCAAGGCAGTGGGACTTAGGCACATAAGTCATTTAGGCACTTGGGGCAATCAAAGCCTTTGCTCCGGAATCCTTCAAACCTTTTGGAAACATCTCCCGTCAGATCTGGACGTGCCCTTTGGATCACAGCATGTGGCAGGAGCAGGGCCCAGCCCTCGGCTGCAGAACCAGGTGTGAAACCCAGCCTAAAACCAGAGCTGGGATTCTGATGGGTCAACACGGGCTGGGACAGGGCAGGAGAGTTCAGCTCAAAGAGGATTTTGCATGAGAAAAAAATCACTGCGCTCTTGTTACACTGTTAGGAGTGAGAGTTCTTAGGCACTTGCTTCAGGCTTTAAAACAGCGCATGGTCAACAGAAGCAAACAAGACTATGTACATATATGTAAAAAGTGTTATAAATAGGTTTTTTAAACCACAGATACTATATACATCTTCAATTACCAAGGAACCCTTTGAGTGTTTCCTCTGGGAGTCGGTTTGGTTTGGTTTGGATGGGAGGGTTTATTCCTTTTTTTGGGTTTTTAGGTTAATTTTCTTTTCCATTTTCTTGTCTATTGCGGCCCGCCTGCGTCTCCTGTGAGGACGTCGTGAATGCCCCGGCCACGCCAGGCCACGTCCCGCGGCGTCACTCGCGCTTCCGGAGGATGACGTAGATGATGCCGCTGGCCAGGGCCAGGGGGAAGGCCAGCCACGCCAGGATGTAGGCGAAGCCGTAGGAGGTGTTTTCCGAGGCTTGGTGCCAGTCTGTGTGCCTCACTGTGAAGATGGCAGCGCCGCTCATCACGCACAGCCCTGAGGGTGAGCACGGGGATGCGTCAGTGCTGCAGCATGGCCAGGTCCCCAGGGACCCTGAGCCACACGGGCCAACACCAGTGTCAGCACGGGAGCTGCTTTGTTATTGTACCCCGAAAACCGAGAATCTCCGGATTTGGGGAGGGGATGCTGTGGGCTCTGGCCTGGCTGGAGGTGAGCGGGGATGTCTCTGCCGTGCTCAACAAGCAAAGCCAGAGGCTCTGGAGCAGACAAAGCTGGAGCATCACCTGGGCTAAGCCATCCCTCAGGCAGCCCCAGATCGGAGATGCTGCTCCAGACCAACCCCACTCCCCTGGAGCCCTGCTTGAAATCCTGGCCTGAGCCAGGTCCCTGCAGCGCTGTGAGAGGTCAGGCACGGAGCTGAGCTTTCAAAGCAAGGGTTTCTGTATCCTCTCCCTAGGTGATAAAAGCCACAAACCCAACTGGACCTCAGGGTGCTCTGGCTGTGACCCCAATCCTTCACTGCTGCACCAGAAGCTGAACTGCAAACCTCATTCCCAGTAAACCCTGCTCCTTGAAAACCCTGTTCCTTGTAAAAAACCCTACTCTTGAAAACCCTGCGCCTTGAAAACCCTGGTCCCCACAAACCCTGGTCCTTGAAACCCCAGCTCACTGCAAACCTTTCCATGCCCATGGCTCCCCTTCTTCCCTGGCACCCCTGAGCAGCCAGGGCCTGTGCAGGTCCCAGGCCCAGTGTCTGGCCAGGCCTAGCCCCAGTGGGCAGCGTTTAAGTTTTGTCGCAAACCCCCCCATCAGGGGTGGGCACTGCCCAGGGTTCACACAAAGCCACCTCTATTCCTGCCCCAAACAAGCTCTTTGAGTCAATCCCAGTAGTTCTATTATCCAGCCGTGGGGCTGTTGTTGGAGCCGAGTTCCAAATCCCCTGCTCGGACCTCAGGACCACCTACATTTCAGCACCGTGATATTTGAGCTGTAATTCCACTTGACACTGCTCCTTTTGTTTGGAGAAAGTGCACAAGTGGGAATTCACTTCATTAAGGCGCCGCTGGAGCAGTTTCCATTCTCCAAGCATGGGAGCCAACTCCCACTGCCCAGCCCATGCACAGAGAGCACAGCCATTGTCTGGGGGACAGGGGACAGGCGTGTGGCCACGCAGTCACCTCCAGACAGCTACATACAGCGGCGATTGTCCACAGCAGGGATTTGGCCAGCCAGAGGCAAACTGAGTGGCCTGACCCTGCATCCCCTTGGGACACCCAGCACAGCACGGACAGGAGGGCTGCAATCCCTATTGCTTCTCCTCTGACAAGGAGGACTCACCAGCAGTCACTCAGGAGAGAGAAGCCTTCTTCTCCCAGGTCTATCAGAGAAGCTCTCAGGCAGGTAATTGCATTATTAATGCCCATTTCCCCTCCTTGGCTCCATGGCTCTAAGGGGTTTCCATATATCCCTTTCTAGAGATCTGAACTCCACCTGCGCTGTGGCCAAGCAGATCCACTCCTCATGGATTTAATGCCAATAAAGGTTAGCTCTGGATTTCTCCAGGGTTTGGGAGGGCCAGTTGCTTAGAGGATGCCCAGAAACTGTCTAAACTCAGTGAAATGAATGCTAAAATAGCAGGACCTTGGGTGACTTCTCGTTTAACATCTAAAGCTCTAGGAAAGAATCAGTCTCCTTCCCAGACACTCTGTCCTAATGCAGCCAGGACCTTGAAGCACCATTACATTTCTTAGCCTGAACTCTTGAAAATCCTCTCCACTGGTTTCATAAATGCAAACATAAACAGAGCCAGTGGCTTTACAGCATCAGTACTTGGGGAACTGCAGCATGGGATGTGAGCTGTGGCTCCTTTCCAGCAATGAGTTCTCAAAGAGTTAAAAATGGCAGCTGACAGTCCAAGTCAGAGCTCACCCTGCAGCTCCAGGGCTCTGTGCTCATGGGGAAAGCACCAGGTCCCCTCATGGCAAGTTTATAAATAATCACTGAGCCCTCTATTGCCAAAACAGGATCGTCACAACTTTCCCCACCCCACCAGCAGCTGTGGAAGCCTCACCCAGCCTGGTGAAGGGTCCCAGAGCCAGTACAGCCACCCTGGACACCCAAGCCTGAGCCCTGGGGAAAAGGCAGAGCTCTTGTTCCACTCCCCTCAGCTTTGCCCCAGTTGCTCTGGTGTCCTGTCCCTCCAGAGCCTTCCTGGCTGGGACAGAAACCTTCTTGCACCTTCCCTGTGCAAGGGCAGAGGAGCCTGGATGCAAAACAGCCCAAGAGCTGGATCCATCTCAGGAGTGCGAGACATCAACACCCCCGAATTATTCCCTTCCCTTCCCTTCCCTTCCCTTCCCTTCCCTTCCCTTCCCTTCCCTTC
>NC_031786.1:11096820-11106170 GCF_001522545.3 Parus major | reverse complement strand
CCTTCCCGCACCTTCCCTTCCCTTCCCCAGCTCCTCGGTGTCCCCGATGTGCCCCAGAGCTGCTCGTTCCCTCCAGGCCCTGGCCCTGCTGGCAGTGCCACCCCTCAGCCCCGCTCACCCGCCAGGATCTGGAAGACTCCAGTGATGTAGAACCTGCCGCCCTTGGTGAGTGTGAAGAGCTGGCAGAAGAACAGGAACAGCGACAGCACGCTGAAGATGACGGAGAGGATCATCATGGCTTGGACAGACTGCAGCCATTCTGGAGACAGACAGACAGACAGACGACACTTCAGCCTGGGCACCATGGACCCCTGCTGTGCTCACGGCCAGGCCACCACCCACCCTGGCTCCTGCAGGGTGTGGGGAGCTGGGCCATATCCAGTGCTGCCCCAGCTGCTGAGATCCCGGGATCTGGGTGCCATGTGGGTGCCACAGGTCTGCTGCTGGAATACAATGGACCACAGGCCTGGGCACTGCCTGGGGAGTATTTATCACAAAACAGAACAGAGACAAAAACCCTGAGCTACTCAAAGCAGACAGAGCCTCTCCCCCAGCTCTGTGCCTGGCCCTGGCTCTTCAGCTGTGCTGCAAACACCAAAGCCATGTGCAACAAGCTCTGGGACACCGTGCTGGCCTAGCCCCGAGGGCAAATAAACACACAGGAACAAAAACACCCTCTGCCCCTGTGGAGCTGAACCTTTGGGAAGTCCTCCCCAGCTGCCAAGAGCAGCTGTGGCCCAGAGCAGACCAGTTAAACCAGCCCGTGTGAGTCACTGCTCAGCTATTTCCAGCCTTAGTGGGTGTGTAACTCCCCACGTAAAAAAAAATATAAATAAGCAAGCAGAATGCAGCTCCATGCCACGAGCTGCTGCAGCTTGACAGAAAGAGGCAGTGCTCACGGGTACCTCTGCCTGCCTCCTTCTTTATAAGGCTTGAAATCAAAATGCAGGACTCATACAGGTAAACTGAGGCACAAACCACACAGTGAAAGACAGAAAAATGCTGCTTGGAGCTGGACGGGATCAGGCAGCACTGAAGCCTCAGACTCAGTCCTGTGTTCCTGCCAATGTTTTACTCCCACCGATTTCAGTCCCCTACCTGCAGAATTGGAGCAAAACTCCCAAATGAAGCTGCCCTTCAGCTCCGCCAGCCCCGACCTTGGAGCAGCAAACGAGGCAGCTGAGACTGTCCAGGGCAGTGTCTGCCCCAGAGCAGCGACCATATCCCCACCAAATCCCTGTGAGCAGTGCTCAGGGAGAGGAGAACAGAGTTTGGACCAGAGAGTGAGGCCCAGCCTCCAGCTGGGATGGCAGAGGTGATCCATGGGCACTGCCAGTAAATCCAGGGCTGCAGGGAACATCCTGTGCCTCTCAGTCACGTCTGTGTTTGACTTGGGGCCAGGATTTCTACCCCTTGTCTTTGCCTCTTGTCTCTGGATGTGCAGGCAAAGGAGCAGAGGCAGTCCCTGCTCCCAAAGCTCTGCAACCACCCAGAGCAGCCCCTGCTGCTCACAGCCAGCCTGGTCCTTCCTCTCCCTGTCACACTTCCCATCACAAAGCACTCTCCAGCTCCAGAGCGCTGCGTTCCCTGTGTGCCACTCTGCCATTCCTCAGGAAGGAGCAGCTAGTGCTGCTTCCAGGAAATCCCAGGGTGGATTTCATTGCAATGTGCACACAAAATGTCCAGTGTATTTCCCCTGTCTCAGGCAGCCTCAGCCCCACCGGCCCCTTCAGCTCCGGCTGTCTTCCACCAGTGGGAAATGGGATGAGGCAGTTCCAGCACCAACAAAACCATCATAAATCCTTGCTCAGATCAGACCAGAGAGGTGCTTGGAGGATGTGCAGCTGCTGAGCTGAACCTCCTTCCACTCCTCAGCACAGACAGGCTCCCATCCCAGCTCGGGGTTGCTGAGCTCTTCTCTCACCCCTTCCCAAGCCCTGCAGCTGTGTCCAGCTCCGTGCACCAGCTGAGCCAAAGCCAAGCCCTGCAGTTTCATCCAGGACCAGAAAGCCAAGTCTTTTGTGACTGCAAAGGCCACGGGATCCGGCCCGAGAGGAGCCCTTTCTGCCGGAGGTGGATGCTCCCACTGCTGGTTATTTTAGGAGAGAACTGTCTAGACGGAAAGCTGAGCTGAGCTGCCCTTTAATTGCATCCGCCTCCCCTGCCTGGTTTTTGGTTCTGAATGCAAATGATTTATAGGGGCTTTGCAAAATCCCATTGTAATAAAGAGCCATGTCAGAGGCAGAGAAAGGCAGTGCTGAGGGGGGAGCTCACCGTGGCCGGAGGGTTTGGGCAGCCAGCCTGGGAGCAGGGAAATCAGGAGATGATCCCACAGACCAGAGCTCTGAGCCTGCTCACATCCAGCCCTCCACTGACTTTTGCTGGCCTCCTTTGTGAAAACAAAGGCAGGATCCCAGCACAGGGCTGAGGCCAGGAAAGTGAATTCCAGAGCTCCATTAACTCCATGGCAGTTGCCCACAGACTCCAGCTGAAGTAGGATAGCTAGTTGCCTTTAATACACTTAAAATCACTCCTATAAGTGCAGATAGGGTTTTTACCTCCTCAGCCCCACGTGCCTTTAACCCCTGTGCTGTCAGTTCTGTGTCCAGCCCTGAGGATTTCAAACACAGTGAATGTCGCAGAGGGAGCTGCAGCTGGGCTGTCAGCACTGTTTACTCCCAGGCTGTTATTTGTGGTTTCCCCTGGGCAGCGAGCTGGTTATCCCATTTTTCCCCTGCATCTCCTCAGTTCTGTGTTTATATCTTTGTTCTTCAGGAAGAAGAAGAAAAGGAAGCAGCATGGAAAGGATAGATAACACCCTGCACACCGCTTCCGGAGACGACCCGGCGGGAGTGGGCTCTAAGCCCTTTCAGGCACCAGAGACAAAGCAAGAAGTTTTTACAAAACAACTTTGAATTTTTCTTAAGTTCTGCAAGCCCTGATTTGTTCATAGCACTACTTACAACAGCAGGGAGAAGACTTCAGCCCTGAGATGATAAAAACTGTTGTTTCACCGCCCTAAAATCCAGCATGAAAGAAATCCAGAGCAGAAATTGGAACCCAGAGCAGAAATTGCAGTTGAATCTCCCAGAGAGACAGCAGCCAACCCAGCCCTGCTTGCAGGGATGTTTTATGCCCTGACAGGACTGACGGGGCAGGGAAAAACGTGCCCTTGGCCAGGAGCAGAGGCCTTGAGGGACAGGCTTTGCCTCCCCAGGGTTTAATTCACACCCTCCACCTTTGGCCCCAGCCAAGGAGGAAAAACAAAGTGCACACTGAAGACACTTATTTGAGCAATCAGCTTACCCACTGCTCTAAGAGCTCCCTAAATTAGTGCTGTGCATTAAAAACCCCTCCATGCTGGGATCTGCAGCTGATGGGAACGTTTTACAGATGGGAGTTTTCCTTTTGCCAAGTGTGTATGCTCTGTACATTTGAAAAGCAGCCACTTCTAGAGAGGAAAACATCCATTAGGGAGGTAACAGTAACATATAATACAGCCAAAGCTGGAGGGAGGGAATTTATGCCCCCAGCTGTAAAACCTGCTGCTTCTATGCTGCAAGGTACATCTCAGCAGGGTCAGGAGCAGCACAGGTACAAAGGGACCAACCCAGGGCTGCCAGCAAAAGCCACGTTTTCTGAGCAGAGTTTCTCCAGAGCACACTCTCAGGTGTCAAGGCCTGACCAAGATCCTGAGCCCAGCTCACATCCTGCCCTCTGGAATGGCCAGGTTGCAGCAAAACACTGGGACTTGCAGTGGTTTTGATATTCAAACACCCCAAAGAGGGCTGGAAAAGGGTGAATTGGAGATGCAGGAACACCAGCTGACCTGCAGCACTCCCCAGACTGCACCTCAGACAGAGGCCCCAAGGTCAGAACAGCTCAGGTGCCTGTGGTGCTGCCCTGCACAGCCCAGCCTGCCCATGCCCCTGTCCCCAGGGCTGTGGGGACACCTTTTCTGTGGGGACACCTTTTCTGTGGGACAGCTCTCCTGAGGAGACAGCTCTCCTGAGGAGACACATCCTCCCCATCTGTCCAGCTGAGCCACTGCACAGTCCCAGGGGAAATCCAGGGAAAATCCATCTCCACTGCAGATTTCTCGTGCTGTGGCCCAGCCTCCCTCTGGCACAGTCAGACATTCCCAGATGGTGCTGCTGGATGCTCAAAGCAGCAGCACCTTGGAGCAGGTTTGGCTCCCAACAGCTGCTCCTTTCCAATCCTCCCATGTGTAGCCCCTGAGAACAACCACATTGTGCTGGATTGATGTATTCCTGTAAATCCCAGCAGCAGAGGGGGATTCTAAAGAGCTCCCAAGGTGTTTGTGAGGGCCAGGGGATGAGCAGAGGAAACCCTGGGGCTGCAGGGAGGCAGTGACTGAACACAGCGCTACCAGTCCTGTCCCAGTCCTCCTGCTCCTCTTCTGCAGCTCCTTCAGATGGAGATGAACCTCTCAAACCTCTGTCTTCTCCGCTCCTCCTCTTTTCCTCTCAGCTCTCCTCCCTTTCCTTCTTGAAGCTCCATTCAAGAAGTCCATGAAGCCAGGACATCCAGAGCTCTCCAGAGCTGCCACGCTCCAACATCCCATTGGAGCTCCTATCTCGTCCCAGGCCACTCCTCATGCAGTTGAGGCAGCAGAAAGTTGTTGGCACCACGAAAAACTCCTTCCAACAGCTCCACAAAGCCCAAGGCAGCTCCTTTCCCAGGCCCTCGGCTCTGGCCTCCTGCTGGCCTGTGCTGAGGTGGCAGATCCATCATTCCATGCCCAGATCCTCCCCAGGGCTCCAGACCAGCTCCTGCTGATGTCCAGTCCAGGAGTGGGCAGCAGTGGTGCTCGGGCCCACAGACCTGGTGCAGGGTCACTGCTCCCACAGGGACATCCCAGAGTCTCATTGAGGCCCAAAAAAGGTTGGCTGAAGGGTTCTCCAGCAGCACACTCTGCAGGGGACTCCCCCACCCTTTCTTCTGGTTGGACAGTCATCGTTTGCCCACATTGCCTTCTTCCTCCCGTTCTTCCATGGGCCAGAACACAAATAGGGCACGAAGGTTGTCTAACCCCACCTTTCAGAAAAAAATGGGAGCCAAAGACATCTGGAGCAGCTGAGAAAAAAACAGCACCTGTTCCCAACCTCTCCTTATCAGAAGCTCTTTGTAAGAAGAACCAGCAACAATAAAAAAATGGCTTTAAGCAGAAGAAATCCCTTTCTTATTGAAGGCAAGAAAGTTATGGGACAAACTGATCTGAAATATAAAATATCCTCTTGGAACAGGAAATTTTTAGATTTTAGGAGTAAATTTTTTACTGAGAGCATGGGCAGGCCCTGGCACAGGGTGCCCAGAGCAGCTGGGGCTGCCCCTGGATCCCTGGCAGTGCCCAAGGCCAGGCTGGACATTGGGGCTGGAGCAGCCTGGGACAGGGGAAGGTGTCCCTGCCATGGCAGGAGTGACACTGGGTGAGCTTTCAGGTGCCTCCTAACCCAAACCAGTCTGGGATCCTGTGAACACCGAGGGACGAGTTGAAGTCCCCCAGAGTTGGCAGAGAGGGCTCAGTCCTGCCCGGTGTCACCCATTATTAATGAAATTATTAATAAAATCTGCTCTGGGCAACAACCTGGGCTTTGCTTGTGGCCATCACAGGGCCCCCAGCACTCGGAGATTGGGAAGTGGCAGCTGGGCACTTCCCAAGTTTCAGGGGTTTCTTTTCTCTTTAAAACAGCCCCAAAGCACCAGACTGCCTGTGGACAAGTCAGCTGCAGGAGAAACTGTGAGAAGACAACAGGAGAAACACCCCCTGCCATTCAGAAGAATGTGGGGATCTCCATGGATGGCCTCGTTGCCTCCCCACTTTCAGCACTCCCACCACAATCAGAGTAGAGCATAGCGGAAAAGAAGATTTCTTTCCTGCATAAAACATTTATCTGCAGAAAGGAAAGGCCATTTTTGGAGGAAAAAATATCCCTGTCTGGAGATGTGAACACAGGATGGAATCTCCTCAAGAGCGCTTGCTGGGCCCGGCCATGTGCCCCGAGCCAGGCTGGCGCACGGCCCTGCTGACCCACAGCCCCGGGATTCAGAGCTGAATTCCTGAGATAAGTCTTTTCCAGGAATGTCTGACAGCACAAACGAAGCAAAGATTGCAACATTTTTTCCATAGTTCTCGTCCTCCTGAAGAAAAAAAAGCATTATCTAACAGCAAATGCAAAAATCAAAGCAACGAGCAGGCGGCTGTACGCAGGGAAGGAGTGGGAATGTGCCCTGGACTCCTGCTGGGGTGGCTCAGCCCTCGGACACAGAGGGGCCGAGCCCTGCCAAGAGGAATTCGACCAATCCAGAACATCCCCAGGGGCTGCTGGTGTCCTGAATCTTCACTTGGCAGCCACCCTCAGCCCTGGCCTTGCTTTGCTGCCTGCCCCATTCCTAAGGGATAATGTGCAGGGTGAGGAGCACAGCCCAGAACCTGCCCCAGCGTGAAACAAAAGCAAATCCTGCTGACAGCCAGATTTAAAAGTTCTGCTTCTTGTTGTGCATCCACACAAAGGTCACCAAGAGGAGGGTGCCTGCATGACAGGACAGGGGAGGCTCAGCTGACACCACAGGGCCACCGCAGCAGCACCACCCCTCAAAGTCCCCATCCATGATGAACATGGGTGACCCAGCACCATCTAATTCCCAAATTCCACTCACTGAGTCCCACTGCCTTTTGAAAAGAGAAGAAGAAATAACCACACCCCAGAGGTCACTGTGATGGCCAGAGCAAAAACTGCCCCTGTGTAAAAACTGAAAGTTCTACCAAAACTCCCGATGAGGATTCATTGCTGTTTCCCCAGAGCATCTTGGCACTCCAGGATTAACCATTCAGTACCTTCCTAGGCACAGGGAAATGAATTTTTATGGCTCTCTGGAGCCCACTGCAGCACAGCCTCTGTTCTGAGAGCTGTGACCAAGAATGGTTTGTGGTATTTGTATGGGAACATTCCTAATTTTGAAAATAAGCATATTCCTAGGAAAGGGGTGTGAGGATGAGGCAGGAGACAAGCGTGAGCCTGGGAGGTGGCTATGCCACAGTATCCTTGCCCTGTGACCACCCTGCTGCTCCTAAGAGTGGCCGACAGCAGCTCCTGGCAGTGGTGACAGGGTTGGGAGCGAGCAAGACCCACTGGAAAAGAGACCCTGTGGCATTTTTGCTCTTTTTACAAACAGACCTTAAAAGCCCTGCATAAGCCCAGGAAATCTCCTTTGATTTTCTGTTCCCACAGCAGTGGTGGGCTCTGGACCCTGCATCCAGTGTCCCACAATATGAAGAAGGTCCTCAGCAGCACTGCTCCCACATGCTGGCCACAGGGTGAAGGGGACACAAGCTTTCGTCCAAGCAAAACCCCCTTCTCCTGAGAAGCAGAACCTTTGAGTAGGTGAGGCTGTCAGAGAGCTGCTTAAGCCTTGATCACAGTGAACTTCTACTCAAAGAGCAGCTTACTGGGGCACTTTATTTGGAATCCTAGAACGGTTTGGGTTGGAAGGGATGTTACAGATCATATTGCACCCCACGTGCCATGGGCAGGGACGCCTTCCACCAAATCAGGGCTATCAACCCAACTCAGCTGCTCAGCTGTATTTTCAACGGGATTATCTTGACTATGGTCCCTCTAATGGTGAAAAATCAGCCCTGGAAAGACTCCAGCAGCTCTGGGAGCAGGCCATGGACACTCCCGTTGGAGTTTGGACAAGCCCCTCTCATCCCCAGCAGAGCATCCCGTAAACATCCAGAAAGAGCGGTGCAGGTTCGGAAAGCAGATTTGGGGAGGCTTTAGAGCGCTGGGTTCTGGGACTCCTAGGGGCAGAGCTGCCTTTCATTACAAAGCAGGAGCTCAGCACTTTCGCAGCTCGCATGACTGGCTCTGAAGCGGGGCTGCCGACGCTGCACCAGCCAGCGCAGCCGGCTGCTGATGCGGGACGCGGCTCCAGAAGGCTCCTGGCCTGGGATCCGATTCCCTCGCCTGGGATGCGGTCCAGCCGCTTTCCCGGCTGGCCCGGACACCAGCAGGCGTCAGCAGAGACCAGCGCCGGGGTAGGAGCGGCGCTGGCAGCGAGAGCAGAGCCCTCGGGGACAGCGAGGAAAGTGGGGACAGAGCAGCGGCATCGCCTCCCCATGTGGGCAGCGCGAGTGGCTCGCTCCCACGGGCCGGCCATTCTGAGCGGAATCTCCAAAAACCCTCTCACAGCCTCCCTTCGCTGAGGGACCCTGCTGGAGTGTCTAATGCTCCCCGTGTCACCGTGCCCCCCTCGCCAGGGCCACTCGGGCTGCTCCCACCCAGGCCCGCGTTCCCAGCACAGTGACCGTGTCCCAGGGACGGCGCTGGGACCCACAGCTGCTGTCACTGGGGGCTGCACTGGGAGAACGTGTGTCCGCAGGAAAGCAAAAGCCAGGCTAACAAAACAAATGCTGGCCCCAGCACCACCGACATCAGCTCTGTCTTCCAGGGAAACTGAGGCACGGGCTTGCCCGACTGTCTGACATGGATTTTGTGTTCCTGGTGCCACTGGTCACTCTGGAAACCGCGTGTCACGGTGTCTCAGCACTCTCTCCTCCCTTGCTGACCTCAGCAAACAGTTCAGAGGTGATGTCACCCAGTGTGACATCAGCCTTCCCCAGGCTGGGGCCCGCGGTGGCTGTTCAGCCCCCCGGGAGTGCAGGTGCACGGCACGAAGGGCCCGAGCACTCAGCACAGCCCCCACAGCCATCCCCAGGACCAGGGCTGTGCCCAAACCTCAGCCTGTGCCAGCGGCACAACGCAGGACGGATTTCCAGGTAGGGGACAGGTGTCCTCTGGAGACAGAGTGTCCTCAAGGCCCAGTGGGCATCCTTCAAACCCCTCACAAGCAGAGCAAGAGGGACCTGTCCCAAAAAGAGCCCCACAGCCTCCAGCAGGGTAACAGGCTCCCAGCGACCCTGCCCAGAGGAGCACCTCGTGTCTGCGCATTCAGGAGGAAAAATGAGCTGATAGCAGGAGACCGCCCAGCAGGGCTCCAGCCGTCCCCGCCAGTGCAGCTGAGGGTGTCCCCTGCCCTGGTGCTGCCAGGACCTGCCCCTCAGCCCGAGGGCAGCCGGGCAGAGCCATGGGCAGCACGTCTAATCCTCGTCCTGAGCCCCACCACAGCTTCAGGGACTGCGAGGGCGGCGGAGCAATCCCCACTGCCGGGCCAGCCCCGTGTCCCCACACCGGGACACAGCACAGCCGTGCCCCTCCAGCGGGGGACACAGCAGAGCAGGCGAGGGGAAATCCAAGAAAGAATCCCAAATAACCTGCATGGGCAAATCCCTCTTGATTCCATAGGTGCCGGGGGCGGGACCAGCC
>NC_031786.1:11092007-11096595 GCF_001522545.3 Parus major | reverse complement strand
GGGGGCATAGCCCCGATCCCGGGGGGGCACAGCCCCGATCCCGGGGGGCCACAGCCCCGATCCCGGAGGGGCACAGCCCCGATCCCGGAGGGGCACAGCCCCGATCCCGGAGGGGCACTCACCGTTGGAGGAGGATGCCAGGCAGTGGAAGACGGTTCCGGAGGTGCAGTTCTGCCACAGGTCTGCCGTGTGCCCGCCGTTCACCAGCCATTGCTGCGGGACAGACACAGCCCGTGAGCAGGGCCCTGGAGGAGCAGGCTCCCATGGCCGTGTCCCCCCAGGGCCAGCCGTGTCCCCCCAGGGCCAGCCGTGTCCCCCCAGGGCCAGCCGTGTCCCCCCAGGGCCAGCCGTGTCCCCCCAGGCTTCGGCACCGAGCAGCCGCAGCCCCGCACGTGCCTGCCCGGCCAGGCGCTCCCAGGGACACGCTTTTCCTTAGAGAGGGGTTTGGAAAGTAAATCCCGATATTTGCTTTTAACTGCTTTAGCCCCAACGGCAGAGGAACAGAAGCTCTTTATGATCTTTAAACACGGAGCGAGTCCCGCGGGGCCGCGCTTCCCTCCCCTCGCCGGCCTCGCCCGCTGCCTGGCCGGGATATTTGAATGCTTCCACGTGATTCCTAACGGCTCAGAAGATTTTTGTAACGTTTTCCATGACTATTACCACCAAAAAGAAAAAAAAAAAAAAAAAAAAAAAAAAAAAAAAAAAAAGAGAGAGAGAAACAGACCGGGAAAGAAGCCCCTGGTGAAGCAAGCTTGGAAGTCACCAGCTCCACAGAACAGCTGCCTTAGAGCCAACTCAAACCTCTCCCAGAGCAGCTGACGTGTTCACTGGGCTGCAGCCCCGGGACAGTGCTGGGAAGCCTCTGTGCTCCATCCAGCCCTCGCTCCTGCCGCTGCTCACATAGATTCAGCCTTTGAAGGTGGGTTAGGAAAAAGGGACTGTGCCTTATTCCCAGCCCCAAAGGAGGAGAGCTGGGGAGCAGAACTGCTGCGCTGAGGAGTCAGGGCCCAGCCAGCCCCGTTTGGGGGCTTTGCTCAGACTGTTGTGGTGCCCGAAGCCCAGTAGCAGGTGTACCTCCCTTATGAAAGGGAAGAGTAGCATCGCCCCAAAAGCTGGGATTTTGGGTGCTCCGAGGCTGCTCCTTGATGTGAACCATCAAGGGTTCAAGCCTGGGGAGGATGAGGAGAGAAATAGCCCTTGTTTCTCTGTCCCAACATGGATGCCCTGAACACCTACCACAAAACACAGCCAACCATCCCAGCAGCTTGCCCCGACAGCACAAACTCCCTAATTCCCAAATCCCACTGTTACTGAGACCAGCAACCGGCCAGTAAAGGCTTCCTGCTAACAACCAGGCTGTAAAACCGGGCATAAATGAAAACAACGCCTCCTGCTCCTGCCACGCCGTATGTCCCTGCCTCGTGGAACCCGGAGCAGGGAAAATCCGAACTCACACTAACGATGGTGGAGACGAAGAGCAGCACCAGCACGGTGACGTGGAGCACGATGATCCCCAGCAACAAGAGCAGCATCTCGGCGGTGGTGGAGGGCAGAGCTGCAGCGGGACAGGGATGATGCTGAGTGTGTGTGTGTTTGTATCCGTCTGTCCAGGGGCAGCAGGAACGCTCCGTTCTGCCCCGCCCAGCGCGGGAGATGCTGCTGGGGCACTGCCCGGCGCCCAGGTTCTCCCCGCCGTCCCCGCCGACGGAGAGGGGTCCGAGCCCTCTGGACCCCGATATCCCCCAGGGTCCCCCGAGCCTGTTCTTCTCCCACCGAGGGGGCTCCTCCCAGTCCCCTCCCCGGAGACCTTCAAAGGGCTGGTCCCCCCCAGCCCCTTTACCCGAGAGGGGTCCGATCCTCCCTCCAAAGGGAATGTGCTCCCTGCGGGAGGGCTCGGGCTCGGCGCATCGCACCCGAGGGGCTGCCCCGGCCCCGCTCCGCAGGGAAAGGTGTGTGGGGAGGGGGAATTGTCCACCCACCCATGGCAGCAGTGTGGGCGATGCTGTCGGCCCCACCCCAGGGGGAATTTTCCTTGTCTTATCTGCCCTGGCGACCCCCGGGGAGAGGGCAGGGGGGGTGAGCGGGGGGCGTCAGCCCCTGCCCTTTCAGCCCCCTGGGCTACATCGGCCCATCTTCTCCGGGGGTGCCCTCAGCCCACCTCCCCTCGGCTCCCCCGGCAGAGGCTCTCCTGGACCCTATCCCGAACAGGGGGGCTCTCTCCAGCCCATCTTCCCCCGGTGAAGAGGGGAAGGGGCTGCCCTGACCCCTCTCTAGGGAGCGCCCAGAGCGGGGCTGCTCCTCCCCTCCCTGTCGGCTGCGAGCCTCCGGCGGGTCTGTGCAGCCCGTGTCCCCCCGGTGCGGCCGTTCCCCGGCGGGGCCGTCGCTCCGTACTCACATCGCGGCTAGCGGAGCGGAGCGGCCGGCGGCGGAGCGGGCACGGAGCGGAGCGGGCGGCGGCGCTGTCAAGTTTCCCCTTTAACCGGGGCCGCCGCCCCGTTTGCGTCTGCGGCAGGGGAGGGCTCAGCCGCCGCCCGCCGCCCTCCTATAAACGGGGCAGCTCCCGGCTTGGCTCCGGCCCCCGGGACGCGGCTCCCGAGACGCTCCCGCCCCACAGCGAGGAGATTTGGGGGGGACAAGAGACGAGCACCCCTTTCTCCTGAGCCCCCACTGCCCAGGAAGGCGGGGGAGAGGTGGCCGTGCCCCGCTCTCCGGGCAGCCCCCATAGGTGGGGGTGTCCCATCAGCGTGCCCCGGGGTGCTGAGCAGAACCGGCCCGGAGGGGACAGAACTCTCCACATCGGGGGTCCCCTCACTCCGGCCCAGTGGCTCTGTGCAGCCCTGGAGAGGGCTGTCCTGGCACAGGATTTGGGGAACGAGCATCTGGCTGAGCTGAAGGGATTCTAACACTTGGAGCCGTCCTTTTTTGGCACTTGAGAGCCAAATTAGGTAGAACTGAGCAACTTTTCACTAAAGGGAGGGTGCGATTTTCCACAGAGAGTTAGGGCTGTTCTGCCTGGAGAAGGCTCTGGGGAGAGCTGAGAGCCCTTGCAATACTTAAAGGGGCTCCGGGAGAGCTGGAGAGGAACTTGGGGCAAGGAATGGAGTGATGGGACGCAGGGAATAGCTTCCCACTGCCAGAGGGCAGGGTTAGGTGGGATATTGAGGAGAAATTCTTCTCTGGGAGGGTGAGGAGGGTGGGGAGGGCTGGCACAGAGTGACACAGCTGTGGCTGCCCCTGAATCCATGGCAGTGCCCAAGGTCAGGCTGGACAGGGCTTGGAGAAGCCTGGGACAGTGGAAGGTGTCCCTGCCATGGCAGGGGTGGCACGAGAGGGGCTCTGAGGTCCCTCCAACCCAAACCTCCCTGGGATTCTCTTGATTCAGGTGCTCAGGAAGGAAGGGGTTGCTGCGCTGCCGCCCTCGCTCATTCCTCGAGCACAGCCAATCTGTTCAAACAACCCCACACACACAGAGTCCACCCCCAGCTCCCAAATAATCCTGCCAGGAGACCTGTACACTCCTGTGCATTAACACCAATTCCCCATCACTTCCCCTCTCCCCGCACCAGCTCCAGGCTCGTCCCGCATTGTTGCACAAACGAGGAATTCGGCATCCAGCCACCGGGACTGTAAATCTTGGGAGAGGGGAGCTGGGGAAGCGTGCTTGGCTCCTCTCTCCTGGCAAGCAGAGGCGTGTTCCTGCAGCACGGGCTCCGCACTCACGGAAGGGGTCCCGGCACAGACAGCAGCCAGCGAGTGGGAGCGGAGCCGAGAGCGCCCGGGGAAGGGGAGAGAGGCAGAGGCTGAAACGAGATTCCAAAGGATGCAATTTCCCTTCCCCTCCAAAAAATCCCGCCAATTCCTCTGCTTCTACCGTCCCTCTGCGCCCTGTGACGCCTGTCAGCGCCATCCAGAGGACTGAAACGTCTTTCCTGGCTAATGAGGCTGCCCCTCAGGGTCGGGTGCCTGGAGGAGCCCCCGCTCTCGGGGCTGAGAGAAAACGGTCTTGTCCCCAGGGCTGTGATCCAGGCTCTGGTAGAGACCATTCTCTGATCTGCGTTTGAGAGTCTGGGATTTCGGCTGCGGGTCCTGGCCGAGATACCCAACCTGGTCCCTGGAACAGAGCAGGATGCTCGGTGGGGGAAGGCATTGGGAGGTGTGGGGGGCACAGACAGCTCCCGAGCTCCTCCGGGAGTGTGCGACAGCCCCACCTCCGCTTCTGAAAAAATGTGCCAAAAGCAGCTTCTTAAGCGTGGGGAGAAATACCTGAAAGTCAAACCAGGGAAAAGAGCAGTCTGTGGGTGACAAAGCCAGTTTGGGCTGAGAGACATGAATTGGAAACGGTGGAAAAAGCCCAGAGAGAAGAGCACATCACTCCCCTGAACCTTGGACACTTCTTCTGGAAAGGTGCACTGTTCAAATCGAACAGGGCTTTGGACGAACATCAGCTTTTGCCGAGTGCTGTGACAGAGCTCTGGTGCCAGGGCAAAGCTCCTCTCCGTCTGCCGGAGATGCTGCAGGGAGCCTGCCCGGGGAGGAGCAGAGCCCTCGGGGGAGTGAGGATGGTCAGCAGAGCCCTCGGGGGAGTGAG
>NC_031786.1:11035173-11091832 GCF_001522545.3 Parus major | reverse complement strand
AGTGAGGATGGTCAGCAGAGCCCTCGGGGGAGTGAGGATGGTCAGCCTCGGGGTTTTGCTGGAGAGGCGAGATGGGCTGGAGGCGCTGCCGGCGATCCCCAGGGCTCGATGGCAGTGCCACCCCCGCCAAAATCCATGCAGGCGCCACAATAAATTAGAAAAATGTTTTGTGTACAAACAAGATTCGCCACAGGCTGTGCTGGGAATACTGGAAGACTGATGAGTTGTATAAACTCTGGGTAAAAAATGTGGAATTCTCACTTTGAATCTATTCCATGGCACTACTTTCAATATGATCCTTCAGATTGAAATTCTAGAATAAAATTATGAGAATCCAGGAGCGGAAAGTGGGGTCTGTATCACTTGATGGGGCTCAGATGCTAATCTGACAAGGCAGGGATGGACCGAAAGGGATTTCATGCTCATTTAACTGTGTGGTATCAACTGAACCAGCACATCAGGGCTCTGCTCGTCCCTTTCCTCAGGTCAGGTGAACAAAACCCCTCTTAAGACAAACTCTTTTCAACCTCACAAGAAGGCAACATTTCCTCTGTGTGTCTCTGTGAGGATGAACTTGTTTAACCCCACATTTTGGTCTCTCATCACAGTTTTAGGGACTCGTTTCCTGTTCCCTGCCCTGATGATTAAGACCATTATCAAGGAGGGTTTGAAATGCAAAAGCAGGGGCCGAAATCTGTGCTGCCATCAGCGGGGAAAATCCTCTTTTCAAACGACTGTGCCACTAGGAAAAGGAGGAGAGCAATGTATGGCTTGCCTGCACTTCGGGCAGGATCTACAGTGCTCCCTCAAAGAACACACGTGCAGATGCATAGATATATATAGATATATATGTAAATATATAAATACATTTACACCTGTGGAATGTATATTGGAAAAAATATTTCCACCAGAAAAAAAAAAAAACATAAAGGAAGATTTTATATTCAGCAAACTTCAATAACAGAAGGTCTAATGTATCTTGGAGGCATTGACTTATTTTTTCCCGATTTGTTTTCTACGAATTCAAGAAGAATTTATAAAATACTTTAGTCCTGTCTGCATTCATGCCCCCAAAACAACTTCATCCAGATTTTTGCTTTCCACTCCAATCCAGCTGTTAGCACTGATAGAGCCAGGCTGAAATCCCTGGAGAAAATCCCACTGACTTCAAGAAAACCAACATTTACCCACTGACCCCAAAACCCTCAAAAAATCAACTGTACTCCCCAGCTGGGATTGTGAACATCCTCAGATACTTCCTGCGCTGCTGGTTCGTGCTCCTCCCTGCAGAGGACAGGGGTCTAAACCAGCTTCGAGCCACACTTTTGCCCAAGCTGTTGAGTTTTACACTTTTGGCTCTGGTGGTGCCAGGTGTGGCCCCTTTTTCAGTCCCCTCCAGGGTCCCCAGAGCGGCCACTGCTGCTCTGAGAGGGTGGATGCTCCGTGCCCTGTGGATCCCTGTGGAGGGACACAGCAGATGCTGCACGAGCTCCAAGAGCAGCTTGAACAAGTGAATGCAAAACAAATCCACTGGGGCATTTTAAACCCAAAGACAGCCCTGTCAGCTCAGGAAGTCCTTGGGATACTAATTGCTGGAAGCTGGGAAAGTGAACTGGGAGAATCTCACAGAGTTCTTGCTGTCTTCTGGTGCTTTTATCTCCTGTTGGCTCTGGCAGAGGCTGCACCAGAGGCTGCACTTTGGTTTGAGCCAGCACAAGCATTTCTGTGATCCTACACTGCCCAAATTTTCCTTTAGCATTTTGCCAAAGTTTTCTCCCTGTTTTTCCATAATAGCAGTGAGTTTAGGGTCAGGTTTTTTTCTGACTGCTGATGCTGTTTGGGGAATTCTCTGTCCCTTGAGCACAATAATCTGCAGTAGTTATGCGAGACATTGTTAACATGGGTTTTGGCAAGCTTTGATTTCACCCAAATTCATATCAGACCCTTCCAGGACATTCAATGACTTTTGTTTTCTTAAACAACAAACCTCCCTTCTGAGAAGTTTCTTGCTAGCCTTGCCTGGAGTGTTCACCTGGGTCCTAGACTGACACGAAGCAACAGTGTCTTTGGTTTATTAATTTATTGTCTTTCTTCCAGTCAGTAAATAATTTACACACCCAGCTCTGCAGCAGTGAGGCAAATGGAATGATGCAAAAGGGTGGGAATATGGTTGCATGATGCAAAGGAATTTCCACACAGTAACTTTCTCAGCAACTCAGCTGATAGAGACAGCAATAAACCAGCAATAAATAGCAATAAAAGCAGACACATCTGTCTCATGGAGAAAGGAGCCATCCCCTCAGTACAGAAAGGTGGACATTGGGCCTGGCCTATGGTTTAGAAGTGATCTCTGAAAGGAAATCATTTAATGGCATGGCAGCAAAGGCATCTCAGCCAGTAGCAGGAGGAGGCAGGGCTGTTGTTTCATCTCCTGGAGCACATCAAAGGCAGCTCAAATCCCAAAGCCAGCCCTGCAGGGATTAAGTGGAGCAGCTTCACTCAGCAGCAGCTCTGTCATGGAAAGTAAATCCCTCCCCTTGCAGGAGAGCCGGCCACGTGTTCATTGGAATTGCACCCAAACCCTCTCCCTGGAGAGCCATTTGACAGGAATTTATGGCAGGGCAGGCTCCCCTCCGGGGAAGAGGAAGACTCACACTGAAGCACACAGAGGATTCCCTGATCAAAGTGTCTGGGGGGGATTGGGGGATATCAGCTGCCAGAAGAAGTCACATCAGTACTGCCAATTTACAGAAAACTGGTGTGGAGAGAACAAAACCCCAGAGGGACCTGGGAATTCTCTAACGTCTGGGAAGTTGCTGCAGGAAAGTGGAAAGTATTTGTGAAAGAAATTAGAGAAGCTGAAGCTGAAATTCCTATGGTCATGGCTCAAACAGAGGAAAGAAACTCTTTGGCAGTGCTGTGGAAAGGAGCATCGAGAGGCCAGGACAGCAGGAGAAAATGAAGTTGGGTAATTGCAGCACCACATAAATGCTGGCAGTTAGGAGAAAGCCCTAAAGGAGCTGGGCCAGTGGGAAAGGTCAGTGTTTGGGGAGCTCTGAAAGCAAAATTAGAGAGAAGTGAAGTCTGATCCTGGTGTGCCCTCACTGTAAAACAGAGACCAGATATTTTTGACATGACTCAAAAGCAAAGGTGGAAGTGAAATGAAGGCAAAGCTGTCGCTGGTGCCAGGATTTGGCTCCGGGTACTTGAAGGCTGAAGCCTCTCAGGAAAGGGCTGTGGGTGCCTCTGCTGCCCCACACTCAGCTGGGAACAAACTTCTGAGGCCCAAAAGCTTGGCAGCTCTGCCTGAGAACATCTGGAGTGGATCTGCAGATACACGGAGCAGCCAAAATCACCAGGGGCTGGGCAGGCTTCGGGAAAGGAGCACGGTCAGAGAACAGCACGGAGCAGGCTGAGGGCTGGAGAGGGCACTGACAAAAACTGGAGGTGAGTTCAGCTGCCACTGGTGCCTTTGGGAGGCAGGGAATGGGAGAAAGAGAAGGTGAGATCAGCTGGGTAGTGTCTCCTGCTCACAGTTGTCTCTTTCCTTTGGAAAGGGTGGCTGCTACTTCCGACTGACTCCAGCCCCAAGACACACACAAAGTAGAGGAAATCTATTTTTACTTTTGACAAAAGTGCTAGTAAAGAAAAAAAAAAAAAAGGTTAGAAAGACAATTGCTTCCTGTTTAGGGCTGGTGCTGGGAGGGAGATCCTGGCAGGACGCTGAGGCCAGGAGGGTGGGGAGGGAAGAGGGGACTGTGGAGCATGGAGGAGTTGTTTGGGGATGGGGGACAAGGAAAGTGCTCCCAGCTCCTGCGAGCCCCACACTGGGCTTCCCAAGGAGGGGAGGGAGTCGAACTTCTTCCCCTTTGGGATCCCTGGTGCCCACAGGCTCTGGGCTGAGCTCAGCAGACGAGGTTAAAAGACTCAAGAGATGCAGTAATCTAAGGAGACAAACCACAAAATGACATTCACACTCAGCCTTAGATTGATTGAGGACTTATCCCTCTGAATGTTCCAATACTTAGCAAAATCAGTTGGATTTACAGCAGGAGAGAAGGCTCCGTGCAGCCAGAGGGGCTGAAGCATGGATTAATCTCTTGATTTTCAAAATGCTTTGGTGCTCCCACCAACAAACTACACTTGAGAGGTTAAATTAGGAACCTCAAATTAAACTCACAGCATTTTCTTTAATGAACTTTCTCCAAGTCGAATCTACTTCCTCTTTTTAAGATCTCAGCACTGACATTTTTGATGGCATTTAACAATTTTCAAAAGCAAGAAAATTATCATTAGAAATCAGCTTAAAATGCACATTTTTCTATTTTAGGAACAGCACAAACTGCAACTCTTTCCGGGACAATTTGTGTTTCTTCTGCTGCATCATTAAAAATCCATCCTGGATGTCAGCAGTTCATTATTCTGACAAGTGGCTTTACTTCCCCTTGTGCCTCTTCCACATCACAAACACTCAAAAGGAGGAAGATGTGACAGTTTTTCTCCTGAAAACACAGACTGGAAGGGTAGGGATGGATCCCCGTGGGTGGATTTGGTGACATACAGGATATTTTCAGCTCCTTCCTGGCACACAGTGAAAGAGAAAATACAAAGGAAAAGAATCATCCTGGTAACCCAGCAAACAAAACACTCATTTAATTTCTGCCTGGAGTTTACACCAGGAAATGAAATCGTAACAAATTTGTGAAATTGCAACAATGTATTTGCAAAGAAGCTGAGGAAAAGTGGGGATGTGTCCTGCCATGGGCGCTCGGCGCTCAGGTGAGTCCTGCTGAGACATAGCCCAGGATCTGCACGGTGCTGGGGTAGCTCTTGCGCATCCCCATGCAGCGCTCCTGGTCAATGAACAGGGAGTTGTTCTTGACCACCAGGTCGTGCTCCAGGACCCCTTTGGAGCGCACCAGCATCTGCAGCATGTCCTCAGAGGCCCGCAGGCACTGGTGCAGGTTCCGCAGCGTCTCGTTGATCTCGTTGACCTCTTGGACAAGGCTGGAAAACAGCAGGACCCCGTCAGAAGCGCCATGGAGCTGGTGCCCACCCAGATGGGCCCTCTGGGATTTCCCCCACCAGCACATCCAGGCTGATTCCAACACCCTCGCCTGGTATGGGAGAGCCAAGGGCAGAGTTCTCCCGACCTCCACGGGGAGGAGTGGGGAGGTTTGTTCCAAAGCTCTGGATATGTTCAGCCACGTCTGCCAGAGCAGCTTGTGCCACCACAGACAGGGATGAGCAGCTGTGGTTTCCCATTTCTCTTTGGCTTTGTTGATTCACTCTCCTGAATTTCCCAGTGCCTGGGTCCTGCCCAGGAGACACACACAGCAGGACAGGACACTGGGAGAGGCTAAAAGGGAACGTGGAACAAGTGGAGCATGGAAAAACCAGCAACATGTGAGATACTGAAGCAGTTCAGGGGCTGGTTTTAAATCACTTTGAAAAGGGAACTGTGACCAGAGGGTTCCCAGGAGGAATTGTGAGCTTTGGGTGCCTCCCAGGGCTGCTGCTGGGCACTCCCTGGGGCGCAACCCTAAAGTCCTGGAAAGGATTTCCAGTGTGCCCCGTGAGGGAGGACAGCTCCACATGTGCACCCTTCCTTGGAGTTACCCAAAAGGAAGGGGCTCAGTGCCCTCAATCTCAGCCTGTTGTAGAGTAGAATCATGGAATCACACACCAGAATCCCAGAGAGGTTTGGGTTGGAAAGGACCTCAAAGCCCATCTGTCCCACCCCAGCCATGGCAGGGACACCTTCCCCTGTCCCAGGCTACTCCAAGCCCCATCCAACCTGGCCTTGGGCACTGCCAGGGATCCAGGGGCAGCCCCAGCTGCTCTGGGCACCTGTGCCAGGGCCTGCCCACCCTGCCAGGGAGAAATTCCTGCCCAATTTCCCGTCTGTTCCCTGCCTGGATAAAAGCCCCTCTCCCTCCTTTCTCTTTCACCCTTAGGGTGCTGGAGGGCCACAGCAGGGAGAGTAAAAGGCCTTCAAAGCTGAGCACATGGAGCCACCAGGAACAAGAAGGAGAGAAGATGAAGTTTCCCCAAGTGGGAAAATGCCAGTCCCCCTGGGGTGGCATGAGGCTGGACCCAGCTATGGTGCCCAGCCTCTGTCACAGGTGCAGAGCTCTCCTGAGGGCTGGGACACCTGCTCAGTGCTCTAGGTTCCACCAGGGCACTTATGGAAGGAATATTTAGGGGGAAAAAGCCATTTTGTCATGCAGAGATGCTCCTGAGTGACCCCCAAGCCCTGGCAGCCCTGCAGCCCAGTCTCACCGGATCTGGGCCGCGTCCCGGCACAGCTCCACGTTGGGTCTCCTCGTGCGCTCATCCAGCCGGGTCTGAGCAACCTTCAGCTGAACCTCTTTGTCCTTTATGGTCTTCTGGATGACTTGGATCTTCGTCTCAATCTGAAAGATTTCCTGCCGTGTCTGGGGTGAAACAAACAGAGGTATCAATGAAAAAATATCTTCTCAAGTGATCACATCACTCCCTTTTCTCCTCCTTGTGCAGGAAAAAGCCCCAAGTTCAATAAACAGCCCCTGGGCCACTGTTGCTCTGCCACATCAAGGCATCGGTCCAGCAGAGTTTTCAGGGAAATTCTCTTTGCTCTTGCTGCCACATCAGAGGACAGTTAGGAGCAGAGGAGGTTTAGGAGCGCTGATGGATCTATTGAATGACCAGCTTCCCAAAACTGCTGCTTGCAGGAATGGATCCTCCATCAGCTAATACAGGGAAAGGTTTTACTGGCTTCTCATTTAAGGACATGGCATCAGCCCCTAGTGCTGCGAACTTTACCAGTCCGAGCCCTTCCCAGGAAGCTTCCCATGAGTCCCACTGCTCTAAGCCAGGTCCCACCGCTCTTCTTCCTGTCCTGTGTCCGGTGGGGCAGGGCAGAGAGCCCACGGATAAGCGGTCACCCCTTGGGAGGATGTGAGCGTGGCGGCGAGGGCGGGGCCGGGCACCTTGGCCAGGTGTGTCTGGATCTTGCTCTTGGCATTGGCGATCTCGGTGATGCGGCTGGTGAAGGCGTCGTTGACCTTGCTGAACTGGCGCCACATCTCGTCGGCCGTGCCCATGAGGAGGCTCTCGGTGCTCGCGCGCAGCTTGGCCGAGGTCGCGCGCGCGCTCTGCGAGCGGAAGATGTTGTTGTCCGTGAACCTGGCCCACGTCTCTGGCACCGAGACCCTGCAGGGGGAGAGCACGGGCCCTTGGCAAAGCTGCACTGCTGAGCAGGCAAATGAAATCTGTACTCTTA
Source organism: Parus major (assembly GCF_001522545.3). Taxonomy (NCBI): domain Eukaryota; kingdom Metazoa; phylum Chordata; class Aves; order Passeriformes; family Paridae; genus Parus; species Parus major. Next base: position 11,084,568 of record NC_031786.1, on the reverse strand, counting down.
ATTAAATTACATGGAAGTGAAACATCTGGACCCCGTTTTTTCAGTGGTATTTATCAAATATCATGTTCATGAAAACAACTTGTGAAAGCTCAGACAAACAAAAGATTCTCCTGTAAAAAACAGAGGTTCCAATCAGAGCTCCTGTTTACACCTTCGTGGCATTAAATGCCAAGGAATTTCCAGCCTCACAAGGACACTCAGATCACAATTCAGTCAATTCCTTTTGCTCATAGCCCATCTCAATCTTCCTTTAAACAGAACGAGCTTTAGAGCCTACTCCATTCCCTGTCTGTGCATTTGGGGTGAAGCTCCTGCCTGTGCAGTAGTCCAGAACAAGGTCAACAAAAGACTTAAATACCACGTAAGCTCCATTTAAAACCTGCTGATTCTCGGCACATTTTACCCCCCTCTGAACTTCAGCCTCAATCCTTTGCAATCCATTTCCCTGTCTAAATATGTCTGAGCTCTACTGTGAATAATTATTCAAACTACTAGGAAAATGGTCTCAATCTGTGCCTCTCCATAAACTTCATGGGTTTGTGTAAGCAGATTTATTCTCTCAACCCTTTGCCACTTGGGCATCTCTCTGTGAGTGCTGGGTTAAGTCACTGTTCATTTACTGCAGAGCCAAAGCTGAGGTCACCCAAAAGCACCCAAAGGCAGCTGAACCCTCTCCCAGGACCACACTCTCATTTCTTGATTTTCTGGGTCATTTTAGCTCCCTGGCAGGCCCTCTCCATGCAGTGAGCCCCCAGACTTTCCATCAGTGAGGAGCACTCAGGCAAGCACTGAGACATCTTTGAAAACATGCACGAACTTAATGAGCTGTGCAGAGGTGCTGGGCTGAATTAATTTTCAGGCTGAGCTCTGAGCCCTGATCTAATGTTTGATTAGGTCAGGCTGGCTTTTGTCTGCTGGGTGTTCAGCTGAAAGCAGAAGGTTCTTCTTCCCCCAGGAGCCCAGAGGGAAAGGACCCCTTGGAGGTGGGTGTCTCCAGGAGGGATGGATGTGCCTTCAGAGAGGGCTGGGAAATCCCAGCTCCTGCCGGGCCATGTGGCAGCCAGGGCCCCGGTGCTCACGTGGCATCGATCCTCTCCACGCCCTTGAAGAAGTGGATGCCTCTGGAGGTGTTCTTCAGCTGGTAGCACTTGCTGTCAATGTGGTGACCCATCTGCTTGTCAGCCAGGTCCTTCTCCAGCTCCTGCCGGGCCTCCTTGTTGCACCTGGAGCACACAAACAGCAGCCACAGTCAGGATAGAGCTGTGGGATGCTTTTCTGTCCATCCCACTCCCCTCAGCCCCCTGTGCTTCCAGAGCATCCCTGCCTGCCTCCTGCTGAACCTGCAGGGTCTGAACCCGCAGGAGGGCTGCGGCAGGGATCTGCTGCGGGGCACAGCTGCAAACACATCAGCTCTGCAGCAAGGGCCCAGAGCCCTCCTTACATGAGCTGGGAATTCACTGTGTCCAGGCACTGCTGTAACCTCTCCCGGCAGGACCTGATGATCTTGATTTCCTGGGCAAAGGCAGAAGAAAGCCCATCAGCATCTGTGCTCAGACATCCTGGGCACTCCTCCCATCTCCAGCCTGGCACACAGCAGGAACTTCCCCTTCCCCACAGCAAACACGGGCTGCAGGAGGGAACCCCAGCCCCACTGCATCCACCTGGAGGGGCCAGGAGGGGCTGTGGCCATGGCCAGGGCCTCTGAAATCACTTTCAGGGTGGGTTCCCAAGTTTTTTCATCTTGACACCAATGGCAGGGCTGCTCTCCTTTACAAGGAGACAGGGCTGGATCCTGACCTGACATGAACAGGCACAGTGGTACCCAGGGCCAGCAGTGCCACACATCCCCATCCCCAATCCCAGGGCATTTTTCTCCCCACAATCCCATCCATCTGGGACAAGAGGACTTTGGTGTAAACCCCCAGTCAGTTCTAGACAAGGTTCAGCTCCCCTGGAGGAAGGCTCATACTGCTTTCAGCTCCCCTGACTCCAGCATAAGCCCACTGCACCCATGAAGGTTTCCAGAGACAGGTGATCAGTGCTCCAAACCCAAGGATTTTCAATCTCTCCTGTCTGCAGGAGCCAGCTGAAAACACAGCCTAAATGCATCCCAAACATTAAAAAAAATCAAATGGCATCATAGAGATACCAACTCAGATAATTTTTCCAAATCCTCATGACTTTTAAACTAATCTTTTAATTTTTCAGGGCCTGACTCATAACAAAAAATCTTCTAAGAGAACAGTGGCTTCACAGGCCCAGGGGTTCAATTTCCTTCCCAGTTTTGTCAGGCTTTTGCAGTGATTATATTTTACTGTACCCTGCATTAGGATCCCATTTGCTGTGCCATGTTTGCTTTTAATTAATGATTTAAAGCAGCCTGGATAAAGGCAGGCAGGAGAGCAGGTTTTTATGATTCCTATCAAATCCATTTCCTGAGCACACAGCAACAGTCCTGCAACTACAGTGCCCTGAGCAAAGCAGAGCTGGGGGGAGTGTAATTAATATCTTTTATTAGCCCAACTAATATAGCTGGGGAAAGCAGACAAGCCATCAGGCAAAGCCTGCCCTCTCCATCTGTGTGTGTGTAATATAGAGAATGTGCTACAGATACAGAGACAGATCATTTAAATAAAGAGAGATCTGTGCAGGCAGGACTCTGAAAGGCAGGACCATCTCAGGCTCCTCCAAGAAGGTCAGAGGACTGGGATATGCCACACAAACCCAGCTCATTTCCAGCTCTTCCCTCCTCTCCTATGGACGTGCTGAGAACACCCGCCCCTGCCCCAGCAGGTTTGGGGGATTGGAGAATTCAGCACCTCAGCAGCACTGAAGAGCCAGTGAGGGAACCCCTGCCAGGCTTGTTTAGGGGAGCTCAGGGGAAAATAACTTTGACATGGGATGTGTTGCCAGACTCACTGTGATGAGCTGTTTCTCCACATCGTCATTGACAAGGTCGATGCCCATCCTCTTCTCCCGATTGAGCAAACACTTGTGAGCGACCTGGTGGGGACAAGTCGTGACATCAGCCCTGGCTGCAGGGACAGGGCTCCCTGCAGGGACAGTGCCCATCTTGGGGAACACAGCAAAAGAAAATACAGGTGGGCATAGCATGGCAGCCTGGAAAAAGCTATCTGAGGCAGCTGGGTTAGCTGACAACAGCAGCCGAGTGCAGCACCAGCACAGGATTGACCAGAGGGAGCCCACATGTCCCCGGGCCACCACAGCTGAATGCAGTGACCCGTGTTGGGCTCGGGGCTGACCTGTCCAGAGCCCCACAGTAAGACATGGGCTTTTGTGTCCAAAGCCAGGATTCTGGATACAGAAACATTTGGCTAAACAAACACTGCAGTGATGAGCTCAGCGTGTGCTGGAGGAGGATGCAGCAGATGCAGGGGATTTGTTTATGACTGACTCAACTAATGGGCTCTTCACGAAAACTTTCCAAGGTTACAGAGCTGGGATGAACTTTAGGAGAGGTTTGAATGGCTGCAAATGTTTGGGTTGGGGGTTGCAGTGTCCCTACCTGGAAGGGGCCCTCAGTGTCGGCCAAGGCTCTCTCCAGCCGTTTCTGCATGTCCGCCAGGGAATTGGTCTCCCTGATCATGGCATCCAGCTCGATGCAGAGCTCAGATTTCCAGTACTCTATGTCATTGACACGCTCTCCCAGGTTCTTGGTGCTCTCCCCTTGGGTCCTCTTGGCCTGCTGGTACACGTCCTTGATGGTGCGGTTCAGGTCGGCCCGCAGGCGCTCTGCGTTGTGCCGCGTGGTCTCCGACTCCTTGTAGTTGGTCAAGTTGGATCTGTGCCAGTCATCCAGCGTGTGCCGGGTGAAGACGCCGTTGGGTCTCTCGGAAATTAAAGGAACTATCTTGGTGGGGGGAAGCCCTGGGAAGTTTTCAGTGAGGGGAGACAAGGTGGGGTTGAGGGCAGCTGCTTTGTAGTAGGAGTTGGGCATCCAAGGCATGCTGAAGCTCTCAGGATGATAGGGAATGCGATTCTTGTAGTTGGCTGCCATGGTGCTGGTGGCTGGCAGGACCTTGGGAGGTGGTGGCCTTGGCTGGTTAAACTTGGCTTTTAAGGGATAGCCGTAGAGTTCCATCCTAGAATGCTGCTGGTGCGGGTCCTGCACAAAGAGGCAGAGGGAAACCTCGCTCAGAAAGTTCCTGTCCTTGTGTACCTCTTACAGCAACACTCAACTTGTGATCGACCAGCCCTGCCCAGGGCACCCACACAGCCTCTAAATCTCCTGAAAGGAAATCCCCTCTGACAGCATCGCAAGCATTTGGATAGGGAGGGATTTTACACCAACTTTGCTGTTAGTATCTTGTGTCAGGCCTTGAAATGAGGAGAGAAACAAATCATGGCTGCTTAGGAGGACGACAGATGTTATACCTTTGTTTCCCTTATTCCTTAGTTCCTTATTTCCTATTATTCCTCCATTTTCCCTGTCAGTCTGATGATCTCCCCTGGCAGGGTGGGCAGGCCCTGGCACAGGGTGCCCAGAGCAGCTGGGGCTGCCCCTGGATCCCTGGCAGTGCTCAAGGCCAGGCTGGTTGGGGCTTGGAGTAGCCTGGGATAGTGGGAGGTGTCCCTGCCCACAGCAGGGGTGGTCCTTTCCAACCCAGGCCAACGGGTCTCATCCCAGATCCAGCCTGGCCAAAGGCTTTGGGATGGGCAGTGGGACACTCACACCCTCAGATTCAGCCAAAGCTTTCCCAAGTGTGACTGGCTCAGAGTCACTTTGGTGGGACCGAGGATGGGACATCTGTGCCCAAACAAAGCCCTGTTCTGCTCCCCCAAACCAGTCATTCCAGCGCTATTGTGCCTGCTGGGGACAGGCCACTGCCATTCCCTGTCTCCATGCCGCTCATTCACCTGGGGAGCTGCATTTGGAGAGTGGGGGATGCTTTCCCTGGCTCCCGGCCTGCAAATAAATCCTTCCCCTTTAGACACTGAGAGACAAGTGTTTAAGAGGGAAGAAACTTTGGGAATGGACTGGATTACTTTTCCACCCATTTCCAGCTGAACTAAACTTGCATCCTTGATGTGCCTTGCATCCCCCTTGGGATAAGGCACACCAGGATGAGAGTTTCCAGTCCCCCTGGACACAGGCACACCCTGGGAGGTGCTGCCCACCCAGGCTGGGATGTGTGGGGGCTGGAGGAGATTTAGGACTGAGACGATACCGGCTGTGCTGGTTCTTCCTCCTGGTGAAGCAGAGCTCCCCCCGGCAGTGAGCGTGGGGTGAGTCAGGGCTGGGGGTGCCTGGGGGTGCTGCTGCTCATCACTGGCTGCTGTGGTGGTGCTGCCACTGCCGGCTCTGCCCCGCTCTGCCGGGCCCGTTGCCATGGATGGGGGGTTCTGTGGCAGTGACCATTCCAGGAGGTTCTGTGACACTGACCGGGCTCTGTGACCCGTCCTGCCCATTGATTCCCCCCTGTAAAGGCCCACAGCAATGGCTGTTGGGCAACACAGGCTGCTGGGTGGGCAACCTGGGGCCAGTAAACACCTCCCAGTGCATTCCAGTTGCTGCCCAGAGCATCCTGCCCTGCTGGGCAGCTTTGTGCAGCCCCTGGGCACCCAGGGGCAGCTGTTGAGTGGCTGGATGACACTCGTGGCCACTTGATTTAGGTGAAGGATGTCTTGCAAGGAGCAGGATCCTTATGAGTCCCTTCCAACCTAGGATATTTAATGGTCCTATGAGCTCAGTGCCCTCAGTGAACAAGCCAGTGCCACTCTGGGCAACCCAGTGCCACCCCAGTGGCCCAGGCCAGGTTGGATGGGGCTCTGAGCACCCTGGTCTGGTGGAAGGTGTCCCTGTCCATGGCAGGGTTTGGATAGATGAGCTTGAAGGTCCTCTCCAACCCAGAGCATTCCAGTCAGGAGCTCAGTGCAGACTCTCTGTAACCCAGTGCCACCACTGGGCAATTTGAACCCTTCCCTGGTCAAGCCCCAGTGCCATCAGTGGGCAACTCAGAACAGTCCTTGTGCATCCCAGAGCCATTCCTGGGAAACCAGAGCCTCTCTGGGTGGGCGGGTGCCCCAGCATGTGGCTGAGATGTCCCCAGGAACCCCTCCCAGCACCAGGGTGACAGGCACCAGTCACCTGGTGACACTGGGGATATTTCTGGGAATGCTTTCCTGGTTATCTCTGGCTTTGGCCTGGGAACAGGCAGATGGGAGGAGCTGGGGAGGGATACTGGGGGTGAGCCCAGGCACCCCAGCTTATCCAAGGGGGTCTCTCCCCAGGTTCTGGGAACACCATCCAGCTCTGCTGTGGCAGCTTCTATGTCTCACTTTATCCAGAGGGATATTTCCATTTTCTTCATTTCCCAGCTGATTTTCCAGAGCTCATTGAGTACCCAGGCTGGTGTTTCTGCCCTCTCACAGCCACCTTGGTTTCTCCCAATTCTCCCAGCTCCTGCAGCTGCAGACTGGGACTGTGGTGAGGGGTTTCCCAGGTCCTGGTGACACCCTGGCCACCCATCCTGAGCTGGGCTCCTGGGGAAGCTCTGCCTCTTGCCAAAGAGTGTCAGAAAATGGAACCCAAAGTGCTTTGTGAACACAAAGTACAGCACAGCTTCATTCCTCTTCAAACACACGTCCTGCTTCAGCCAGGGGAGGAATTGGCTGCATCAACCTGCAACAAAGCATTCAGCACATCAGCTGGGTTTCTACAGCCAAACCAGATAAATAATGGCAGTTACAGCCTGCCAAGCTCTGTCCCCAGCAGGACACCCTCCCACCCTGGGAGCAGCCCGGCTCTCTGCTCCTTGCATGCTCCCAGCTCCAGCTCAGCTCTCACGCCCTGCCTGTGGCTAATTCTGTTCAGATGAATCACTGCCCGGCTGGGGACACCACCACTTGTGGGAGGCAACCCCAGGGCTTTTGGAGCACTTGCTAAATTAGGCAGTAATAATTTGATAATGTTGTACATGGCCCGGGGCTGCTCTGTGAAGCCCAGGCAGGACCTTCCTGGGCAGTGCCACAAGCAGAGGGACCATGGGGACATCATGGACTGGGCTTTGGTCCCACAGGATCACAGAATGTCCTGAGCTGGGAGGGACCCACAAGGATCAGCAACCCCTGGCCCTGTCCAGACCCCCCAACAATCCCACCCTGGGCACCCCTGGAGCTCTGTCCAAGCTCTCCTGGGGCTCTGGCAGCCTTGTGCCCATTCCCTGGGGAGCCTGGGCAGTGCCAGCACCTCTGGGGGAAGAATCCCAAAATCCAACCTAGACCTCCTCTCACACATCCTAAAAGCTGCAAATATGAGAAGAATTGGCAGAGGTAACGCAGTCAAATACCACAAGGGACTCTCAAGTAACTGCCAGGTGCTCAGTCTGTGATACCAAAATCCCAGATCTCTGAGCACCCCAACGAATTAAAAAGGCTGTTTACATCACCACCATTTATTAGAGTAACTAAACCTGGTTCCTTAATTCTGACTACAACTCCAACAGCTGCAACATCACTAAAATTACAAACTGTCCCCACCCAGTTGTGCTGGGGCACATCCAGTTTGGATGGACACGTGAGGACACAGCTTGTGCTGAAGCCTCAACCAGTTTAGCTCAGAATAAAGGAACAAAACCAGGGTGAAGCTGGGAAGCTGATGGGAAGCAGAGGCGCCAGTTCTCAGCATGGCAGCCCAGGCTGGCCAAACTGGAATTTCAAGGGATACATTTAGATACCCGAGTACAAAATCTGCTGCCAGGAGCTGTCAATCTTTGTGTCACAGCTCTACATTCTGCTGTCTATTAATACAGCATTACACTGGGTCAGAAGCTGTCCTGCTGATAAATACCCAGATCCAGATCCTTTACCTCCTGTGAGTCTGCACGTACCCAGAACAACCCAGTCACTCTTTTACTCACGTTTGAATATTCCTCTGTCTCCCATAAGCGCTGCACCTGCCTGAAAGGGATCAGCTGCTCATTCACAGAACCACAGAATCCCAGAGTGGTCTCGGTTGGAAGGGAGCTTGGAGCAACCTGGGACAGTGGAAGGCGTCACTGCCCATGGCAGGGGGTGGGATGAGATGGGCTTTAGATTTCCTCCCAACCCAAACGTTCCATGATTCTCTGAGATGATTTTCACCTCTGAACATGAGGCTCTTAGTGAGAAAGCAACAAAGAGATCAAAAGTGATCAAAAGTGATCAAAAGTAGACCAAAAGTAGACCAAAAGTAGACTGGCAGCTGAATTACTCAGTCTAACCAGAACAGCATTTGACTGAGATTTCCAAACAATAAATGTGGCATGAATAAATCATCACAAATCCCTCCCTGAGCTCTCGTGATGAGTCACAACCACCAAACCACAGATGCTCAGGGCAGGCTCTGCTCATCCCCAAAGTTAAGCCTGGGATCACTCCTGTAATTACAGCAGTGGTGATCTCAGAAAATGTAATCATTTACCAGTGATGCTCTCAGGAACCATCAGAAATAAAAAACTGAGTTCAGGAAGAGTGTCCCTGAAGCCTCCTCAGTCCCTGCTGTGCTGGGGGAGCTCGGGGCTTTGCTCCCTGCAGTGGGGGCACTGAGGCAGTGGGGACGGTGTTCTGAACTGCATCCAACCATCCAAGGGGCTGTCACGCCACAGAATCCTCCATTTCCATAATCCAGCAGGTGTGGGAGCAGGAGACAGCTCTGTGCACGCCCTGGGCCACACAAAGGGCACAGCCTGAGAGGGACAGAGCCTGAGCATCCACCACAGCTCTGCCCCCCAGATCTAATGGAGCCGGGGGGTTGGACCTGCCAGCCAGGCTCACTCGAGGCCACAGTCTGGGGTCACCTCCTTGGCACACAGAAGAGGCTTTATGGAACCACCCCCAGTGTTTTCTTTTGTTTGTCCCACCTTGCTGCAGCCCTCAATTAACAAACCTTCCACCCACCCTGGTGCTGACTTCTTCCCAAGAAGGGCAGGCAAAAATTGCTCCAATAACTGATGGAAGGAGAAGAAGGGAAATGAACTCAGTCTCTCTACATTTACCTTGAAATATCCCACCTGTGAAAGTGTTTAACCGTGTGCTGTTTATTAACATCAGCCCCATTATTCCACGGCAGTTTACACACAAAATTTAAAAGTGAGCACCAGCATCTGTGTCTCTGAGTGGAAGTGGATGGTTCTGGTGATTGATGCTCCACGCATGCTTTAGTGCTTAGCTGCAATGAATTATTGGTGGCCTCTCCTTGCCTTACACACCCCTCATTTCAGAGCCAGATGTGAAAGCAATTAACACACTGAGAGGACTCTCCCTAAGTCTGTGGGGCTTTTTATAGGTTACTGTTTATTTCTGGACCTCCTTTCTTGAGGTGAATTTTGGCAGACAGCTCCAGGGCTGGTTTATGTCATGACTGGCCATTGTTTAAAGTTTTTTATTGCTTTGGCAAAGGCCTTGCATTGGGAAAGGGGGGCAGAGTTACTGTATTTCTTTTCCCTGTTCATTGTACTCTGTGATTCCACAGACAGCAGAGGATCAAAATGTCTGCAGAGCTGATAGGAACAACCTCAGCTCCTGCACCTCAGGAAAGAGTGAGGACTGAACACAGTCCTGGTGTGGAAGGGCCCAGAAAGCTCATCTGGGAAAAAAACAAACCAGCATTCATGGTAATTGCTTTTTAAAAAAAAAAATAAATAAAATCACAGAATGGTTTGAGTTGGAAGGTACCTAAAAGATCCTCTAATCCCAACCTCCAAAATCTCTCTCCTCACTTTTCAGCTCTCCTTGAACACTGCCAAGGTGCTCCCTCCACAGCTATGCCATCACCCTTCCCTGGGCAGGGGCCTTTGGGGAGGGGGATGTGCCCTGCACTGTGCCCTGGCACAAGCTGGGGACATTCCACATCCTTTTGGTGCCACTCAGGAGGTGACAGAGAGGAGCTGCAGAAGTGCCCCTGACTCCTGGCCTGTAGGATCACTGATACAGGAACTGCAATAATCCCATCACAATCCCAGCCACCCCGGAGACAGCTGCAGTTCCAGAAGGGAATGGTCCATGCAGCCCCTTCCCACTGCTGGATCCCCCATGGAAATGGGGCTGACTCTGGCTGCCTTCCCAGCCCTGCCCTCAGTTCCAGCTGTGGAGCACGGAGGATGTTTATCCTCCAAATCAAAGGGAAACCATTCCCATGTCGAGCTGAACAATAATTAAGACAGCTGCAATCAGATCAGATCCTGCAAATGACTTGGTATCATTTGTCAGAGTTTTTTTGCTAGAAAGGGCAGATCAGATTTCCCAATAAAGGCCCTTGTGCTACCCCTGCCTGTGCTGTTCTGTGCATCTGTCCCTCCCTGCTACACTGCAGCTCAAGGAAAGGCTCCTCTCTGCCCTGCCCTGCCACAGACCTTCAGAGGGATCGTTAAAATTTCATTACATAAATATTTTGCTGATACTTTCTCTCATATTACACGACATTTTTATCCCTGGAGCCCCATGTCCAGTCAGCTGGACAGAGCACGCGGTGCCTGCCCATGGAAAGGGAAAACAGGGATGAAGTCATGGGCTTTTTCTCCTGGAAGTGACAAATATTTTCAAGGAGTTTAGGCAAATGATGTTTTCTGATTGTATCCTGAGCTGTCTGCAGGAAAATCTTAATTCTGGCATGGTTTGGAGAGATAGATGTCATTCGGACTAACAGGAAAGGAAGAAAATCATTGAGGGCTCTCCTTCATAGAGGTTTGCTCCAGTTCTGAGGTTTGAGCTGGGATTTTCACCTGCATCCCCAAAATCCACCTTCTCAGTTTCCCTCTAAATCCCACAGTGTCTCCCTAAGTTTTGCCTCACGCAATCATAATCCAAGACACAGACACTTTGCACCAGGCTGGGCTCTCCCAGTGTCGCCCACGGGCCTGGGAGAGAAGGAATGTCCTGCACCCAGAAATTCATCCCACAAAGGAGCCTGGGGATGGGCAGGGGGGGCCTGGAATGTGATCCACCTTCAGCCATCAGCTGGACAGAGCAAAACAAACCACCCTGACTGCACCTTGGAACAATGAGAACAGATAAAGACAGTGAAGCAAATAATGACCAGAAGACATTTGCAATATCTCACAAAAGCAGGAAAAGCACTCCAGGAAATCTGCATTATCCCACAGTTTTTGGATAAATTATTTCGTGATCTGATTGCTCTGATCATCTGCAATCACCAACAATTCTGAAATCCCTGAATGGTTTGCTTTGGAAAGGGCCTGAAAGATCATCCAGTGTCACTCCTGCCATGGCAGGGACACCTTCCCCTGTCCCAGGCTGCTCCAGCCCCAATGTCCAGCCTGGCCTTGGGCACTGCCAGGGATCCAGGGGCAGCCCCAGCTGCTCTGGGCACCCTGTGCCAGGGCCTGCCCACCCTGCCAGGGAACAATCCCTGCCCAATATCCCACCCAGCCCTGCCCTCTGGCACTGGGAACCATTCCCTGGCTCCTGGCCCTCCATCCCTTGTCCACAGTCTCTCTCCCTTTTAGGCTCTGGAAGGACTCAGCACACAGCGTGGGCTCACAGAGGTGTGTTTGAATCCTTAACCCAAGGGAAGTGTTTTTCCTCTTGTCTCTGTGGAGGGTTTATCCCTCGGAAAATGCAAGAAGTGGGAAGGAGCCAACCAGCCCTTCCCACACTGGAATTCTGCCCTGAGCTCCCCTCCTTGGCTTGGTTTGCCACAAACAAACACCAAAAGGTTTCAGGTTTGCAGCCTGGTGGAACTCACATTTTTCCACCTGATTATTTTCCCCTCTTTCTGGAGTGTGAGGTTCAGCTACTGGGGGTTCCTCAGGGGTTGGGTGAGGCATCTTTCAGGTTTGGGGGTTTGTGGTTTCATTACACCCACCTGGAGTTTTATTTGAAAGGGGCCTGAAGAACCAAGTGAGTGATTGGCCAAACCCAGTGGGTTTTGCCTGGTTTTAGATCAACATTTTTCAACCCACCTGATATAGAAATCATCTCAGTTGTAAAGCTGGGGTATAAAACAGAGCCAGTTCAGTCACTTGTTTATACATTTAATATCTTCATGGCAGGGGCTGATTCCGCCCCAAAATTTCCTCTTTCTGCCCTCTGAGAGCTGAAGGAATCATCACAACCAGCTCCCATGGGGATACTTTCCCTATGGACATGAACTGGGACAAATGTCACCCTCCACCAGGCACATGCAGCCCTCAAAATGCTGTTTTCAAACTAAAGATGCAATTTGGTAAAGCCAAAGTCAGGATATTTGAGGTTTGGCACATGCTCATGAAAACCTTAGGATGTTATTCAGTGCTGAGCATCACCAGAGTCCAGCGACAGATTTGTGGGAAAGACTCAATCCAAATGTGCCACTCAGGTTGCACAGAAAAGGCTCCCAAAACCTCTGGCATGGATGTACCAGGAACAGGTACAAGCTGTAGTAGCTGGGAAGCTGCAGCTGGAACCTCCAGGAGATGTTGAACTCTCAGCTTTCTGGGGGTGTTTATAACTTGGGAAATTGAAATGGCACTGCCAGCCCTTACAGGAAGGAAATGGGATGGAAGGAGCTGCCTGTGCTTTCAGATTTTATTGTTTCATCGGGACTTCCATGGAAATGTGGGGTTTTCTTACAGCCACAACTCGGGGCTGTTGGAGAAACTCATCTCTCATGCCAAGACTCCTCTCTGAAGCTCCCATTTGCATGGAAAAGCTGACCCCAAAAGGGGAATATCCAAGTCAGAAGTGTTCAAATGGTGCAAAACTGTACTTTGTAGGGAAAAGGGGTGGGAATGCTGACTCCATCCCTCCAATGTCTTGCTGAACTCCCTGGACCCTGGGGTACTCCAGCACTGTGCTTTTCAAACTGAAGAAATGGGAACAAGAGACCCTACCCAAAGAAATCCCTCCAGCCTGGCAGCTCCAGATCCAGGACAACTGCCCCTGGAAGAGAGGCCACATGCCCAAATTCACTGTTCCCAAGGAATGCCCTTGCTTCTCTCCATGGGGACACAAGCCTGGCTGGAGCATCCTCCCCCTGCCTGGGGCAGGGTCCTGCTGGCTTGGCCGAGGGGGAAGGACAGCAGTGACCTCCCCTGCAGGGCCAGCAGGGCCCTGTGGAACTGCTCCCCCAGCCCAGGAGACTCCAGCTGCTCCAGCCCTGGCCCAAGGAGCAGCTCCAAGCCTCCTCTGCAGATGCTCCAGGGCCAATCACCCACAGTCAGAGCTAAACCCCAGCACTTTCCAGTTCCAGGCTGTCCAGGGAAAGCACTCCTTGTTTCCCCCAATCCCTTTTCCTCCTGGCAGCATCCTGCCCTGCCATGGGGAAGGGCTATTCTTAGGGATATCTATTTTGGGTTGGAATGCTGGAATTAAGATCCTTCCTTCCTTTAAAGAAAATACGCCTGATGATATTTAAAAGCTTCAGCCCAGCTCGAAGGCTCAGCTCTGGCTGCTGAGTGAAGCAGATTTATTTGTTAGTTTAACATTTACCAGAGGCTGGGATGATCCCAGCTCCACCAGGATCACCCAAACACCCTCCAGAGGCTCTGGGAAGTCTGGGACATTCCCTTTAATGTGCCGAGGAGCAGCTTCGTGGGCTTTACTCATCCCCTCTTTCTTGGCACAGCTTTGAATCAGTTGCAAACAGTTTTAGTAAAATATTTTCCATCAAAACCCTTTTTGACAGAAAATGGCCTTTGGACACAATGGAAACTTTTGTGGAGAAGAAAAATGAAAATAAAGCCTGCTCAGCTGATGCTGGAGGTCCTTATTAGAATCAGAAAATTGTTTTCCTCCTTGAAAGGTTTTTTGGAAGGTGCTGCTGCTGCTGTTTTTTCAAGGTGAACATAAGTTTGTTGTGGAATAGTCAGAAAAGTTCTCATGCCCTTGTCACTCCTGGAACACGGATCACAACCTGATCCTCCACTCCTGGGAGGAGCCTAGGATCCCTCCCCTGGATCCATCCCCAGGATCCATCCCCAGGATCCCTCCCCTGGATCCCTCCCCAGGATCCCTCCCCTGGATCCATCCCCAGGATCCCTCCCCTGGATCCCTCCCCAGGATCCATCCCCAGGATCCCTCCCCTGGATCCCTCCCCTGGATCCCTCCCCAGGATCCCTCCCCAGGATCCCTCCCCTGGATCCCTCCCCTGGATCCCTCCCCAGGATCCCTCCCCAGGATCCCTCCCCAGGATCCCTCCCCAGGATCCATCCCCAGGATCCCTCCCCAGGATCCATCCCCAGGATCCCTCCCCTGGATCCATCCCCAGGATCCCTCCCCTGGATCCCTCCCCTGGATCCCCCCCCTGGATCCATCCCCAGGATCCATCCCCAGGATCCCTCCCCAGGATCCCTCCCCAGGATCCATCCCCAGGATCCCTCCCCTGGATCCCTCCCCAGGATCCCTCCCCAGGATCCCTCCCCAGGATCCCTCCCCAGGATCCATCCCCTGGATCCATCCCCTGGATCCCTCCCCTGGATCCCTCCCCAGGATCCATCCCCAGGATCCATCCCCTGGATCCATCCCCTGGATCCCTCCCCTGGATCCCTCCCCTGGATCCATCCCCAGGATCCCTCCCCTGGATCCCTCCCCTGGATCCCTCCCCAGGATCCATCCCCAGGATCCATCCCCAGGATCCATCCCCAGGATCCCTCCCCAGGATCCATCCCCAGGATCCCTCCCCAGGATCTGAGCATCCCCCATCCAGTGCTCCTGGCCAGCTGGTGTGTGAATGGCTCAAAGCAGGGGAGTTATCCAGCTTCCCTCCCAGTTATCTCCTGCTACATCTGACTCCAGGGAATAATTAACACATACAACATCCTGGCTGGGAGCTGCAACTTCAATTGCCTGGGAAATCCTGACATGAAGGGAGAGACTGATTCTGATTCTGCACGAAAAGCTGGAATCCTTGTGTTTGCCGAAGAACATTTCCTCCCAGGCAGCAGTTTAGGGTCATTACAGTGTTCCACCTCAGTGACTCTTTGCATGATTCCTGTCCCTCCTGTGCCTTTCCTGAATCTGCACATGTGTGCAGGGATACAATCTAGAAAGACAGTAATATATGAAAATTTACACTCCACATTACATGAAATTAATTTAATGATGGAACAGAAACATTCTTCTTCTGCTGGAGTTTCTATACTGTCCAAACAAAATATTTCCACTTTTTTTTTTTTTTCTGTTGGAAAATGTTGTTGGAATCAGCACATTTCTACTGCATGGCTCAGGTTCAATTAACCTGATGGTTCATACAGAAAATTATCCTGAGAATAATTTTATAGTGGCTTTAATATCTGAGATACTCCCATCCTACTCATCCCCACAACACTCCCACCCATCTTTTATCTGCTGCAGTTAAAGTGCTTTGACACAGGTAAGCAGCTAAGACAGAAACTGAGACGGTGTTTTTCCAACTTCATATTCCTGATCGTTGGCATAAAAAAGGGTTCAGAACAATTCCACCCCCTTTTACTTCTCCGTGGGCTCCTCAGGATTAAATAAGCAACTTCTGCCAGTCTGATGGGCCAAATCTCCATTTCCCTATAGCAACAAAATATGGATTGGGCCTTTTGTGTGGCCTGACTGTGCTGGATGCAACAGGATGGGAAATGGGAAGGTGTGGCTATAGAGACCCACACCTCCAGACGTCTGGAACACTTTGACTTCACAAGGACACGGGGAAAGGGAGTGCAGAAAACACAGGCCGTGAGGGGGATTTATTCTGAGGCTGCCTCTGTTCTGGTGACACAAATGTCACCTCTGGTCACTCTCCCAGCCCCGGGCTTAGGGCTCCCACTGCCTTTCAGCAGCAAATGAGGCTTTGCTGGAAACACCTCAGGGACCAGAGGGAAGTAGAAAGCTTTGAGGGCACCAGGAGATCTCTAGGTGTCTCCTTTGGGGCCCTGGGGCTCATTCCTGAGGGCAGAACAGCCCATCCTGCCCCTGTCTCTGTCTGCTCCCATGAGGGCTCTGCCACCCTCCTGACACGGGTATCCCGGTACAAAAATGCTCTTTTTTTTCCCCTCAGTGCAGGGGGATCCTAACAGGGTCATGGCTCCATGGGAAGTCAGAGCTCCTGGCTGAGGGATGCCCAAGCCATTCCTCGGGGACTGATCCCCATGGGGTCACAGAGCAGGGAGGAGAGGCACAGGGACCTGCCCAAATGTGCTGGCACTGAGATAAGGGTGATCAGCTGCCTCAGCAAAATCCCAGATGAAAAAAAGGAAAAGCAGGAATTCTGCTGACTCACCAGGCACAGGGAGCCTGGCAAACAGGACAGCAGCACAGAGCTGGGGAGCATAGGGACCTTGGCTCAGGAAAACCTCCTGGAATTCCTGTGCCACCACTCAAGACCTGAGTTAGAGCTCTGTGCTAGGACAGAAGAGGAGGAGAAAAAGGAGCAAATGCTTTTTCCAGGCGAGCTCTTGGCATCCCTGAAGGGTGGAAAGATGAATGTGAGCCCTTGGCAAAACTGCAGGAGTTGTGCAGGGCCTGTGGCAGGACCGGGAGCATCCCAGGGCCTGGGGAGGGCCAGCCCCTGAGCCCAGCACCACACGGAGCTGTTCCAGCAGCACTCAGTGCATTCCCGATAAGCCCCAGCCCCAGGGCTGTGCCCCGGCCTCCAGCCAGGCCAGAGGGGGATGATGGATGGCTCCAAGAATATCACAGAGCATTGGTCAGGGTCTCACAGAGGGGAAGGGGCTGCAGAGGGAATGGCGCTGGAGCTCCGCTCTCCCGCACCGCGATCCCTGACTCCATCCCGGGCACTGCAGCGGGCAAGAGCAACCTTGGCTGGGCCTCGGGCACCCAGGCCAAGGGGCACATCCCGGTGCTGTGTCTCAGCTCACTAACCCAAACCACTGTCCCCAGACCCCTGTCCCCCAAACCACTGTCCCCAGACCCCTGTCCCCCAAACCACTGTTCCCAGACCCCTGTCCCCAGGCACCGGCAGCTCTGCCTGAGGGATCCCTGCAGCTGAAACTGGGGTGAGCAGTCCCTGTCCGTGTGGGACACCATGGAATTCCATAGGGTTTGGGTTGAAAGGGACCTGCAGTGCCACACAGAGTCCCCTCAGTGCCACACACATGCTGTTCCTCGTGCTCTGCTCTGTTTGGAAAGGAAAAGGAACATCCCGCCGGCAGAGCCAGGAGCTGAGCTGTGGTTTGAGTTTCACTACAGGCTTTTTATAGCTCGAAAGGACACAAAGCTCTGTAACGTGAGAAGGTCGGGGTGAGACTGCCAGGGCCACAGCAAGCGCTGCCCCAGAGAGCAGCCGAGCACGGAAACACAGCCCTGCCACCACCAAGCACGGTGACACTGGTGACACAGTCCCCAGCGGCCTCAGGGGACACAGAGCCATAGCCCCAGGGAAGGTCACTTGTTCCCCCCATATTCCTCTTCTCTATTCCAGTGAGGGGTCACCCTTGTTCATGTGCTCAGTCACGAGGAGCCCCATGCCCAGTTCTGGGGCCCAGCAGTGTCAGATCAGGCACTGGAGTGGCTGCTCCCAAGTGCCAGGACAGGGCTCAGGGGCTGCTCCTTCATTTTCACACCACAAAGCTCTTGGAAGGAGCTATTGGCTCCATGGCTCTTTACCTTGGATTGCAGAGAGCATATTTGTGCTTGAGTCAATATGAAACTGATTGTTTGGGGAAGGAAAGAATCCAGACCCTCAATCTGTTCCCCTCAATGCAAGGAAACTTTGTGGGGGAAAATGCCTGGAAATTTTTTTTTATCCAGGTTGGTGGAAATCTTCAAGAAAACTGTGGAGGCAGAAGAGAAAAACCCAAAGTGAGAAACAAACTGGATGGATTCTCCGAGCTGTCTGGAAGCAACTGGGAATGGGATTGGTGAGGGGCTGCAGTGGGGGGCCCAGGGATGTGTGTGCAGCCCACCCCAGCCCTCCCTCCCTTTCCAAAGTGCTCATTCCCATATCCTGCCCAAACTGCACCAAGCACTCCAGGAAGCCTCAAAGGGAAACTGGAAAAGCACTGAGGGCTAAGAGGAGCTGCAATCTGAGAGCACCTCCTGCCCACCCACTGGCCCTCCGGGATGTTTCCGGAGCCTCACGGAATCCTAAATAACCCAGTGGGGCTTCAATGGCTCTGAAACAGCTTTGCCAGAACAGAACCTCATTCATCACACACTGCTGACGTGTTTTTCATGAGGCAAACACAGGGATGCTCTCAGGGACAGCACCTGAGACACAGCCTGGGTGTGGATCCACTGGCCAAAATTGAGTCCTGTGTTTCAGATGAGATTTAATAAAGAAAAACCCAAACCACTGAAAGACAGTATGCAAGTGGGATGTTCAGCCCCTGCCCCAGCCTCTCCCAAAGACAAGGCATTCTTCCCTGTGTCAGAGCAAAGGCACCTGCTCTCCCACTCTCCAGAGCCAGCCGGGACTTGGGGACAACCAAGGAAAAAGGAAGAGAAGCCAACCCAGCTTGACAGAACAACCCCAGACCTTCCTTCAGATGGGGTTTAGGCACCAAGGGGCCTTTTCTTCAGTTTTAGAGACCCTTTTCTCTTTCACATCAATCCAAAGTGGGAGTGCAGAGTGTTTGGTGCAGAAATCTCTTCAGCAAAGCAAGATTCAGCCAGGGCAAGGACAGAGAAGACAGTGAGTCCCTGCCCATCTATTCCTTTTCCTCCTGTGCTCAGAACCCACTCCCAGATCACTCCCTGCCATTTTGCAGGGCACAACAGGAAAACCAGTCCCCTGCATTTCAGAAGGAGATTGAATTCCAGAGAAGAAACCTCTGGCACTTGGCTCTGAGACCTTATGGGGGATGAATGGGGTCGGCTGGGTGCTCACAGAGCCCTGTCCAGGGTAGGGAGAGGAATGGATCCACCCCAAGCCTGTGTCCCAGGGATGGATGGATGGATGGACGGCTGGGTGCTCACAGAGCCCTGTCCAGGGTAGGGAGAGGAATGGATCCACCCCAAGCCTGTGTCCCAGGGATGGATGGATGGATGGATGGATGGATGGATGGATGGATGGATGGATGGATCTACCCCCAGCCCGTGTCCCATGGACAGGGATGGATCCATGCCCAGCTGGGCAGGAGTTGTCTTGCTGCTACTGGGGCACCCACAGCCTCAATGACATTATCAGGACATGTCTACTTTTCCCCAAAGGACAGGAGCAGGTGACACAGCCCTGTGTAAGGTGACCTCAGCCAAACAATGAGAGAAGCTGCACTTCATGACCCCAGCTTGTCACCAGCCACAGGACCAGAGGCACAGCCCCACTCAGAGAATGGTGTGGGGCTGGCAGAGGGTCCCACAGCCCCCAGGAGATCCATCCCCCAAGAGCTGTGTCAGCACTGGCAGGGATGGAGAGGGATGGGAGGGGAGGTGGCTCGCCTGGAATTCAGGCAATGTGGCCCTCAGAACTATGCTGCTCCAGGGAGGGGGAGGAAGAGTTTTCCAGGGCAAAAGTGCTTATTCATCACCAGAACTCTTCTGGAAATTGTCCAAAATGTGGCATTTTGAAGAAGTGAAACCTCTCCTCAGCACATCCCTCCTATGACATAACTCTGGGAAAGGTTTCTCCTCCCTGCAAGAGGTGGGAGCAGGACAGAGGCTCACCCTGGGAATGTCCCTCCCAGGCAGGGCTTACTCTTGGCTCTGCTTCTTCATCAGAAAACTTGTACCAGTCCCAGCCTTTCCCAGCAGGAAAAGAAGCTGAGTTGTTGGGGAAAATCTTTTCCTACAGTCCCTGTCCTGGATGCAGATCCCAAGGAGCACAGCATGGCACATGGGACAGCTCAGAACTGTCACCAAGCTGCTCCTAGGGTGTCCCCAGCACCTGCAGCACTCCAGGATCATGAGCACAAAGGTGGGCAATGCTCAGGGGTGGGCTGGAGGGATCTGCATGAAAACAAGCAATGGGATGCCTTTTATCCCAGAGGGAGTCTGTGCATGGAGTACATCAGCTGGAATGTTTTCTAGCAAACTGAGAGGCTGGAACAAAGCCAGGGAAGTCAGGAAAGTAATTTCCACTTTCTGTTTCAGAACAATTGATCTGCCTCATTTGCAGTGCTGGAAGCAAAAGGCCTGGCCAAAATTTGCAGGGAAGTTCATTTCAGTGTGAAGTCTCACTCTGCCTCCTTTGAAATCTCACCTCTCAGTCTAGGTCTGAACGAACAGCAGGAACCTCTGCTTAGCCCCAGGACAGCTCCTGCAGGGAGCAGAGCAAGGGCTGGATCTGACCATGGTAGGTCCTCAAAGCTTGGAAAATGGAGCATTTTAAGGTTAAAGTCAGCACAAAGCAAAGTGAGACCTGGAGCTGCTCAGCGTGGCCAGGCTGAGTGTTCACATTCCACACTGGGAATGTCACCAGAAGAGTCCTGGCCACGTGGGGAAGAATGTCCCATTGAACTCTGGCTTTAATTCAACTGATTTATTTCTCCCCAATAAAGCAGATATTTAAGTAAAGAGAAGCACCTTGTTGGGTGTTCTGCCCATGTTCTACTCCAAATCCTTGAGAAATGAGGAGAAATGGAAAAGCACACCCAGGCTGGGATTGAGATCTTGGGGCACCTGGAGGCTCCCCCAGGCTGAGCAGTTTCCTGGGAGGCAGCAGCCCTGTCCCTGCTCACAGCACCAGGGACAGGCCCAGTGCCACCTGCCCATGGAGCCAGAACTGGCTGTGGCAGGGCAGGAACAGTCAGATCCCTAAACCAACTGGTTTTACCCCAGAACATCTTTCTCAGGTGGAAAGCATTTTTAAGGGTCAGGTAAGGGCTGCCCTATTGCATCGCTGCAGGGACAGTGGGGCTCTCACAGCTGGAAGCACCAAGCTCTCTGAAATCCTCCTAATCCCAAGGACCAGAAGCTCTCAGGGATCTCCTCCGACCAGCTTGTCCAAACAGGATGTGTTTTCCCAAGCCAGAACCTACACAAAATCATCCTACAGTGGATTCTCCAAGCCTTTTCCAGCAAGAACCTTCCTTGGCCTTTCCCTTCCCGGGGTTGTGCAGAGGGCAGAACACCACAACAGCTCTCACCTGGCTCCACGGTCAAAACGAGGTCACCACAAGGCTCCTCCAGCTCCTGCCCCACCCGGTTTTACAGCCTCACACCCTCACTTCCCCACCCTGAGGCTCTGGGATCCTCCAGGGAGGGAAGCTCCCAGTGGAAACGCTGACTCGTGTCTGCAGAGCAGCAAGCCCAGCAGCACCTTTCCCTGCACACCCTGGGCACAGAGCACGGGCACAGCCTCCCTGTTTATCCATCAGGGAGTGAATCAGCACGTCTGGAGCCGGCTGGCTGGGATCAGCTCCCATTGCAAGGGATCTGTGTTCTTGGTGCTGGACTTTGCCATTAATCCAGCCCAGGGAGCCTGGCCAGCGGCCCAGAGCGGCCCTGGCAGCCACAGAGAGTTTCTGTTCCCCAGCAGGTTTTCATCTCCCCGCCTCCCAAGAGCTCCCCACAGCCTCGGCTCTCAGCACAGCCACTTCCAGCTCCCAGCAATCGATGCTGATTTAATTGCTGGAGCATCTTCCAGGAAATATCCATGTGTGGTAGATATTATCTATGGTAGCTATATCCATGTGTGGGTAGAGAGAAAGCAGAGGAGTGACCTGGTGAGCATCAGAACAGGGCTGGCCTTGGCTGCCATCCTGCTGTGAAACCCCCAAATCCAGGCACAAACTCTTGGAGGGGAAAGAAGAGTAGCCAGGAGATTGAGGGGATTCTGCTGCTCTGCCCTTCAGGTGAGACCCCACCTGCAGAGCTGCCCCAGCCTGGGCCCAGCACAGGGAGGAGCTGGAGAGAGCCCAGAGGAGGCTCCAGGATGAGCAGAAGGATGGAGCAGCTCTGCTGTGAGGAAAGGCTGGGAGAGTGGGGATTGTTCATCCTGGAGAGGAGAAGCTTTGGGGTTACCTCGTTGTGATCTTCCAGGACCTGAAGGAACTGCAGGAAAGATGGGGAGAGACAACTCCCAAGGGATGGAGGAACAGGACACAGGGAGTGGCTTCCCACTGCCAGAGGGCAGGGCTGGATGGGATATTGGGAAGGAATTGTTCCCTGGGAGGATGGCAAGGCCCTGGCACAGGGTGCCCAGAGCAGCTGTGGATGCCCCTGGATCCCTGGCAGTGCCCAAGGTCAGGCTGGACATTGGGGCTGGAGCAGCCTGGGACAGTGGGAGGTGTCCCTGCCATGGCAGGGGCTGGAATTGATGTTCCTGAAGGTTCCTTCTAAACTAGACCCTTCTGTGATTCCCTGACTCTGATTTGCATTTTCTAGAGGAAGAGTTACTGATTTTCTGTGCTGTTGTAGATGTTGCCAGTGCAGGGGAGGAATCCAAATGCCAGTGCTGAGGCAGCAGAGGCTGCTGGAGCCAGGAGGTCTCGCAGCCTGCAGCCAGCATGGGGAGCCTGGGGAGCTGGCACAAAACTGGGCTCTGGGACAAGCCAGAGCAGTGGGGACACTGCCCTGCTCCAGCAGCCTGGAGAACATGCCAGAGGTCAGCCCAAGGCTTGAGGAAAATCACTTTGAGGTGAGATAGAGATTTCTGGCCATGTTTTGGAGGTTCCCCTGGCACAGTGAGCCACGTTTTAACCCACTGCTCATAAGCATTATTTTTTCTGCCTTTAAGGTACAAGAGTTAAATCCACCTGGATCCCGGAGGAGTAACCCTGCAAGGCCCTGAATCCTGCAGAACCTCACAGGCATTATCAGCCCCACCTTCCTGCTCACACAGCTTTTTCCCATCACAAAGATCTGGGAGTTTTGCCTCAACACGAGTCAGGGTTATTCTGCCATTAGCTGCTCTCCAAAGTGTCCCAGAATCCCTAAATCCAAGTTTCCAGAGCAGCCCCTCTGAGCAGCAGCACAGAGTGAAGCCCTGCAGGGCACCAGCCCAGGTGGCAGAGTACTGGCAGACCTTCTGCCCAGGGTCAGCAGCACAACCCCATAGCAAGCACAGCTCTCCCAGCTCTCCCACAGGCTTTGGAGAGACAGTCCTGACCTTTGGAACCTCCTCACCTGCCACCCACATCCAAGCTCCCCTTCCTGCTGAGACAGGGAGAGAACAGAGGGCTTTAACTCCCGACAACAGCACCAAAGCTCTTTGCAAACAGGATCAGACCTTGAGAGGTGGTTGGCGTGAAACAACACCCTGAGAAAGTCTCAAAGCAGTTTGAAACTGTTTGGTGAAACACTTTATCCAAATCCCACAGGTGGGGACACAGAGGTAAAGTGAAATGCAGTGTTTTTCACCTTCCACATCCAGCAATGAGTGACCTGAGGACACGTCCCTCATCACCATCCTCATTAGCTCCAGAGTCAATCCCAAAATGCAGGTTCCCACCCCAGCAAGCTGCAGCCCTGCCCTGGAAATGAGCCAGTTTGTAGCAAGGGATGCAGCCCCAGAGCACCGAGATCCCTGTGGGTGCTTCATGCCTGGAGTTGGAACACTTCAGCAGGCCCAGGGACACAGAGGCTCACGCTGCCAGGAGCTCAAAGCTGCCTGCACACATCCTGAGGGTCAGGGGGGATGTACTGCATTGCAATTGAAAGCAGATTCACAAAGAGAGCCTGTGTTCAGGCACCGAACTATAAATATTCCTTTTTGAAAAGGCATAACTGGAAAAATGTCTAAATGTCTATTTTTGCCTCCTCTGCTTCACCCACTCGAAACATTGACATCATACCAAGCTCCTACTGAGGCAGAGTCACTGCGAGAGCTGGAGCAGCACAACTGCTCCCAGCACAAGTGCTGGGACAGGGAAAAAGCATCTTTGTGTCCTGGAAGATGGAGCAGGGCTCGGGGAGGGAAATCCTTGCACAGAAATGGCAGCTTTTCCACTGCTCTGTGACCCCAACACAAATGACTCAGCAAAGCCCAGGTCAGGCTGTCACAGCTTTGCCCTGGCTGATCTGAGGGCCAGGACTCCTCCAAGAGGCTTCCAGCAACCCAAGCTCAGACTTAGCAGCCAAACATGAAGTGCTTTGCTCCAACAGAATCATGGATTAATTTGGGTTGGAGCTCATGTGCTCCAGCCCTCCTGCATTCCATCCACAGCGAGCTGCCTCTAAGGCAAGAATCCCCTGTGGGTGGGAGTCAGGCAGTTTGAGCAGCCTGGCACCCCCCCAGCCCTCGGCAGGTCTGGGAAGAGCCATGAGGGACCAGAGAGCACCAGGCAGCAGCAGCAGCTCCATCGCCTCGGTGTGTGCAGCCTCTCCCCTCCTGAGAGCATGGGGAGCACAGGCTGAGAGCTGCTCTGGCTTTCACTCCTCCGAGAAGTGCTGGAACTCTTCCAGGAGTGCCAGCAGCAGCTCAGCCCCTCAGGGCTCTACCTGGCCCTTCCGAGGGCAGGGCAGGGATGCTCCAGCCTGGAGCTGCTGCTGGCACAGGCCTGGTGGGAACACAAGAGCCATGTGGGGATTGTAGACACAAAGTTCTGAGGAATTCTGCTCTCCCTGGTGTGAACTGGGCAGCTCTTGGCTCTGGGCACAACAGCTCAGCCTTGGAGCTGCTGTGCTCACCAGGCTTGTGACCAGAGATGGAGGTTCCCAGTGACAAATGGCTTTGTCCAGCTAAAGGCTCTGTCTGGGAGCTCAAAGTGCTGTGGGGACCCCATTGTAGCACATTCTTGACTCAGAATGACCCTACCTGCTACCGAGGGTCTGTTACCTCGTGCCAGTCCCTCCAGCAGGGCAGGTGTCCCACCCAGAGATACTGTTCAAACCCATATGGACGCCTTGGTGACTGCTCAGCAACAGCTCTGGAGCAGAGGCACTGCCCCAAACCCCTCAGCAGCTGCAGACCAGCCCTCAGCCACGTCCCTGAGTGACACCAAACCCTCACGGGGGCCCAGAGTGACACCAAACCCTCACAGGGCCCAGAGTGACACCAAACCCTCCCGGGGGGCCCAGAGTGACACCAAACCCTCCCGGGGGCCCAGAGTGACACCAAACCCTCACAGGGGCCCAGAGTGACACCAAACCCTCACAGGGGCCCAGAGTGACACCAAACCCTCACGAGACCCCCGAGTCATAAGGCCCCACTGTTGCTGGTGCTGGGCAGTGTGAGGCCACATGGCCCCAGCAGGAGATCGGCCTGTGCTGTGCTCGGCCCTGCAGGCAGCCCCTGCCCAGCCCTGTGCCAGGCCCTGTCCCTGTGCCTCAGAGCCACCCTGGCAGGGCCCAGCCCCAGAACTGCGGCCTCCCCGCCCACGGTGCCACCATGCCCGAGGAGCTGCTGCCAGGCTGAGGAGGCAATTCCAGCCCGGCCCCAGGAGATGTCCCACAGCCCCTCCTGGCCTCAGGCCCCAGCGTTCCATGGGCTCTGTGTCCCAGGATGTGCTTGGGCAGGATTCCTGTGGCACCCTGCCAAGCTGAGCTGCTCGGCTGTGGCCCAAGGGCCTGGGACACCCCCGGGGGTTATTCGGGGGCTTCAGGTCATCTGGAACACAGAGCTCACCTACGTGGTGAGCCCTCTTGGTACCCCCAGTGCCCCCACTGCCTCTGTGGCAGCCCTGGCACCTCAGGGCTCCAGGATATCAGGGAATGTTGCAGCTGGGGCTGGACAGACCCCTCGGAGCTCTGCGCTAATGTACAAATGGCAAGAGTTTGTACAACCACCATCCTGTGACCTGCAGGTCTGGGGAGGTCCCTTTTATCCTCAGTGACAACACAAAAGTCAACATTTCCCATAAAGTGAAGTTACTGAAAAACTCATTTTAGGCATCACCAAAGCCAGCACGTCTGGGGTTTGTTGATGGTTTGTGTTTTTTCTTTTTTTGCTTTCATTGTGGGTTTTCCCCTCTTTTTTCCCACAAGTGCTTTTCAGAACACTTGGATTCACCTGTTTCCATTTTATTCTGATTTGTCCTGGAGAAGCAACGCTTGAGCCTTCACGAAGGACATAATGCATTTTCATCTACTTTTTAATGATAAAATAATTCCCTGCCTTGAATCCTTCAGACCCCTGGCCTGTTGCTGCAGAAAGCTGCACTGCCAAAACATTTCCAAGGCAGCTTCAAGATTCCTGAACACCAGGTGTGATCCAGCTGCATAGAACTGACCCTGCTGCAGAGAAAATGAGACCAAAATCAGCTTGCAGGAGGAAAAGGAGAGCAAAGAGCAGCCCATGACAGTCCCATCAGTCCTGGAGCTGGCCAGGGACAGGGATATCCCATTGCAGACACAGTCATAGGGGTGTCCTGGGACATCTTCCGACAGAATCCCAGCACACATGCAAACACTTCCACGGGCAAAAGAAAAACAGGAGTGTTTTTCCAGCCACCTCAGCTACCGTTCCTGGCTCTCCAGGGATGATTCCTACCTTTTCCTATACCATTTCCTGCCACAGAACCTCCTGTAAATAGCTCTGGCCATCCACCCGAGGGATGCGGAGGTGCAGTGTGAAAATGGTTTAACAAAGATCCACACTGCAGCCCTGGAACAGCCTCTGTGCAGCCAGGAGAAGAAGAGGGGCTGTGTGCCTTCTCCCCATCCCTGAGCAAGCACAAACAACTGCCAGCTGCTCCAGTGGCCTCTGCATGGGCAGGGCTGGCAGACAGCAGCCCTGGGGGGAAATCAGGACATCGGGAAAGTGGTGCCTTCCCCACTCCCTTGGGAATGTGGAATTGAACATCAAACCCCGGGAGCCTTGGCCAGGGCCTCCCATCAGCCACGGGACCCTGTAATTCAATGTGCCCCCACCCCACAGCTTTGCACCAGGAGGTGCAGCAGACATTCCCCCATCATAGGCAGGAGGATACAGCCCCCCTGGACCCCCACTGGCTCTGCCCCCATCCCTCAGCAGGGAGGCAGCACTTTCCAAGATCCCCCAAACAAAGCCTCAGGGAAGAGCTGGAAAGGGAGTTTTATTTATTTACTTACTTATTCACTCATTTATTTATTCCCAGTTCTGTGGCTCATGACCAGCACTGAGGGTTGGCAGGGCCACTCCTGAGCACGGGGCTCGTGACGTGCTGCAGGCACAGTACCAGGCTCAGAATAGGACAGGGAACAAATTTATTTACCCAGGCCCAGAAAGCGGTAGCTTCTCTCTTTTTTTGTCACATTTTGTCATTCCTCACATTTTTTCCCTGCAGAAGCCAAACACCCCTTCCCAAAGCACTCAGCAGCCAAGTGGCATGAGTCCCACAGCAGCCAAAATCCCAGGAGCTGCACAGCAGGAACCACAGCAGAAAATACTCATGGTTATCAGATAAGTTGTTTGTAACTCCAGCAGAGTTTTCCAGGACAAATGGCTTCCTTAAGCAAATTTTATTTTGACAGCAAAAAAAAAGGGCCATTTTTTTTCCCCACCATCACAAGTATTTTATTTCAAAAGCAGAGGTTGTGGCTTGCTCCAGACCTAAGAGCAGAGAATAGGATGCATTTCCATCCCCTTCTGCTTTTATTCCAGTCAGCCTTTAGGAGGAGACTCCAAGATGCTGCTTGCAGGGGAAGTTTAATGTAGTCTGGGAAACGCTCAGGAGCATCTTCTCCCTTTGCTCCAGCTGCAGACAGGTCATTCCCTGTGGCCGGAACACGCCAGGTTGTTCCGGGCCAGCACAGACGAGGGAGGTTTTCTCGCAAAAACAATCCTGTGGCAAACAGTGGGAGGTGCCAAGGCGGGCCCGGTGTTTCCCGTGGAACGCTCCTGCGGGCGGGCGGTGCGGGCCGCGCTGCTGAGCTGCCCGGGGCCGGGGGGCTCGGGCCGGGGCGCGCCGGGGCCGGCCCTGCCCGGCCGCTCCTGCCGCACCAGCGGCCCCGTGTGGGTCACGTAGGCGGGCCCGGGGGGCTGCCGGGGGATCAGGGCTGCGGGCAGCCCCACGTTGGGCGAGGGCAGCACATCCTCTGGAAGTCAAAACACAGTGTGAGAGCGCGGCCGGGCGCTGCCGCCGGCTGTGCGCCCCGGGCAGGGGCACCAAGTGCCGCGGTGACACCGGTGGCTGGGTCCTTTCTCCCCAGGACCGAGACTGACGACAGAAAGCCCGTTTTCTCATGCTCGGGCTCAGTTGCTTATTCTTTCCTTATCTATATTACATATACAGAATACAAGGAGCTACATGCACTAAGATAGAAAGGTGCAAAATGGGGAGTAAAGAATCTCTTTACTCTTTTATGTGTCTGTTTATCCAATAATCAAATGCCAAGTAAGTTATTTCTTTTAGTGACCCAATGACGTGACACCTGTGTGCGGCACTGTGGATTTTTTTCATCCAATCACTCATTATTATCCAAAAACCCTTAGAAGAAGATAAAGAAGGAAGAAGAAGGACAAGAAGGAGACAACATCCTGAAGGCTCCATCTTGGATTCTCTTATTAATATAACTAAAACTCCAAACTCTTAATTTTTTCACCCAGTGATTTAAGAAAACTCTAACTTACATTATTAGTTTCTTAACTTAACTTTAGAAGCTGTCTCCATGGTTTTAGGCTAAACTCGGGGTTCTCTTGGGTGTCAAAAACAGGCACCACAGATGAGCCTATTTTCTGTGCCCCAACAACAAAGGAGTCCTTTGGTGGCACCAGGGACATTCTTTGGAGCCAAGGACCCCACAGGGATCAGCCAGGGCTTTGCTGCGGCCATGGGGCAGCCGTGCCTGTGGCCACTCTGCATGGAGACCCGAATAATCCCTGGAAGAAACGGCTGCTGTCCATCATCTCCAGCCTTTGTGCCTTGATTTCTGTGTTGTCACAGGCTGTGACACACTGGCCAAGGGGTGGGGGTTGGCTGATGTCCCCCATGCTCCCCACAAGCAGTGCTCCCTCCTCCCTGCAGGGACACCCCTGGGAGCAGGCCTGGCTGCCCAGGCTCTTCCCAGAGCTAAAATAGGAACAGCCTGATGTGTTTTCAGGGGAAAACAAAGCTTCCACACCAAAAGAAGTTGGTGCTACTGTGGCATTAACTCAGCTCCATAGCCATGCCTGTGCACACTGAGCTCCCCCACCTGGAAAACCCAACCAAAGCCTGGCGTTGAATTCTGAGTTCTCAGACTGGGACACACTTTGCTTCACCAGAATTTCTTTTGGCAGGCTGGGATTGTCCCTGTCCAGGCTTTCCCAGCTCCACGGGTGAAGAGTCTGGCTGAGCTCACGTGCAGGCTGCAGGAATGGCTCCTGTGCTATTTAGTTCTGGATAAATACTGCCACTCATGGGATATTCCTGGGGTTTCTAAAGAGCCTTGGGCTCAGCTGCTGTGCCAGATTGCCACCACATCGCCTCACAGGGCAATTAAGGGGTTTTACACTTTCCTAAATGGTGAGAGGAAAAAAGCAATGTGATTGAGAACATCCCCAGTTTGGATTTTTGATGCTATGAGAACTTTTGGTGTCAGGAGAAGTTTGGATACCACTAGCTGAATTTTCCTGTGTGGTTGTGGGTACTTGGGTGCAACAAACCCCAGACAAGGCCACAAGATCAGCCAAATTTCCCATGCTGGAGAGAGCTGAGACAGAGGCTGATGCAAATCCCAGGTGTTTGTCCTCCGACCTGCTCTCTAACTATTCCCAAAGCAGAAATTATAAAGAAGCCACAGGGAGAGGACACACAAACATTGCCTGCCCACAGAGCCTGGATCCAGCAGCTTTCCCTGCATTTCATCCCTGGGGAAGCCCCACAGAAGCAGCTTCTTCACACCAGGAACGTGATGGGAGGACCCTGGGAACTGAGGATGGGAGTGCAAAGCACTGGAGAGAGGATGCCAAGGGAAAGCCCAGAGCTGACAACATCTCAGAGCAAAACGAGATGGGATCATCAGCCACACTTGGATATTTACAGCTTGTGCTTGGCTACTGGCCTGGAAGTGATTCCAGAGGCCAGGGAGAAAGGGCTTCACAACATCCCTGGGAATGCTCTGAGCATGAGCTCCTCTCTGTGCAGCACCTGCCAGCGAGAGCTACCCCAGCAGTGCCCAGGAACCTGGAAGGACTGTCCTGGCTCCCCTCACACTGCAGGATCACTGCTGCCCTGCCCAGGGCCCATCTGGAGCTGCCCACGCTGAGGGATCAGCACCTGCACAGTGGAAACACTCCCACACACTCCTGTCCCACCCCAACACCACCTCGGGCTCTGGCTGAGGCACTGGGGGCACTGGTGGGACTGGGATGTTCCCTCCAGGCTGTGGCACCTGAGATGAGCCAGGCCTCACAGCATGCAGACATTCCAAAAGCTCAAGTTGGTGGGTTTCATCCTCAGTCACAAGCTGCTCCGGAGGTTCTGGAGGACGTTGTGCAGTGGATTCCCTTTGCATGACTCAAAGGATATTAAAAATGTCTGCAGCCAGGGTCCTACAGGTGTGGGAGCTCCCAGTCTGAACTGGCAGCACAGCACTCAAGGAGAGGATGGGCCTCAGACCCTGCCCACAGCCACCCCAGCAACACAGAGAGACCTGGAGGCTTCTAAGCTTCTGCAAGCACGTGGGGCCACTATGGTGCCCTTTTCTCCAAGGCCAGCTGGGACAGGGCTTGGAGCACCCTGCTCTATGGAAGGTGTCCCCACCATGGCAGGGGTGATCTTTAAGGTCCCTTCCAACCCAAACCAGTCTGAGATTCTCTGCTACAGTCCAAAAAGTCAAATCAAAAAGCTTCCTTTGTGCACCACAAGCTGCCCTCTGCATCCAGCTGGGGCTCAGCAGAGTCAGGACTCCCTGGGGCTGTCCCAGGCTCGGCCCAGCCAGGCTGTAAAACAGGCCCAGGGTGTTGGGACTCCACAGGAGCCCCATTTGGAGAGCAGAGTGTAAAAGACCCCTTGCTCAAACAATGACCCTTTTGTGATGCTGAAAATGGACAAGCCCAGAATTTTACAGTTCATTATAGAATTATGCTTTCTGGGAGAGTGGGGACACACATGGCCCACTTTAAATCCAAATTAATGCTGCTAAACTTCAAGACATTGACAGGCAAAGGTCCACATTTTTTTAACACCATCCAGAAAAGCACCACCAAAGACAGGAACAGACAGATACACAGAAGTATCATCACACAGAGAGCAACTTCTTATCAGCCAGAGCTTAAAGCGCTTGCTCAGATCTGCTCAGACTTTTCCCAATTTCCAGACATAATTATCATCTCAGTTCCTCAGCAGGCTGTGCTGTATCGCTGCCATTGCATGAGGCTTCATTTGCTCATTTTATCTACCTTTTCATGGTGAGAATAAAACAAAACCTGAAAGCAAGCCCTGGTGCTAAACCCTTGCTCAGCAAAGCTGTGCCTCGTGGTGCCAAGCCTGGCAGTGCCAGCACCCAGAGCTGGGCAGGGCTGCAGAGAGCAAAGAGACCCTTCCTGCTCTGCTTCCATTATCCAGCTGCAGGACAAGAGATTCTGGGTAATGCAAGGGAAAACTCTCCCCAGAGGAAGGAGGGAGGGTGTTTTCTGAGAGCCATTTGAGTCATAAAGCACCCAGCACTTTGCCTCATGCTACAGCTCATGAGTTTAATTCTCAGAGCTGCTGGCAGTGGGACAGCTTTCACACTCTTATATTTAGAGAGCCTTGCCTGACAAACAGCCAAAGCTGTCGCCTGTAAATCAGGGGGTTCTGACAGGGCCCAGAGCAAGCAGTAAAAGCAAATGGGGGAAATGAAATTACAGGCTGCAGAGGGACCTCTGTGAAAGAACAGGCTTTTATTTTCTGTTTCTAAAGTTCACAATCATTAGAAATATTTATCCCTCTGTTCTTTCATGTGTTTTTAAGCCAGTCCCCGCTGTCAGGCCCTGGGCCCCCTCAGCTTCCCATTCACTTGGCTTTGGCCATGTGGTTCCCACATTCCTGGCTGGGGTAGCCTGGCCTGCAGAAGCTGACAGGGCTGGGGCAGAGCAGATTCCACACGTGGAATCCATTCTCTGTAGCCAGGGCAGGCAGGAGCAGCCTGGGCACTCACATCCCTGCAGCCCACAGGACTCCAGGCTTAGGGACAGGGTCCTGCCTGGGATGGAGAGCACAGCACTCAGAACAGGCCTTGGGGTGAGGGTGCCAGTGTGACATCCATGGCTGGAGTCAGCCTTAAAGGCCTTTCCCAGAATTAATGACTCTACAGGATCCCACTGACATAGGATTTTCATCCTCACTGAAACAGCTCCTTTTCCTACAGCCACAGAGGAGCACAGAAAACTCCTGGACTACCCTGGGAAGAAGCAGCAGCTGATGTCCCTCCTGCCCCAAAGCTTGGGGGCCCAAGAAGGCTGACAGCCTGCTTGGCTGGGGGATCCTCAGGACACAGACTTCCTGCTTGCAAGGCTCCCATCCAAGGGTTTTCCAACCTCTCAGCATAAGCAAAACAAGGAAAAGCAAGCGCTCCTCTGACAGAAGCAAAATTCAGCTCGTCATTGTCCTGTACAATTCGGCAGCACTTTGCTCCCATCTCCAACAGGATTTTAGTTTGAGCCTAAGGACAAAGATGGAACAGCAATTGCAAAATCAACTGCTGGGAACAAAATCAAGCTGATGAAAGGATAAAGGCAACAAAAATCCCCTTTATTCATTCATCTGATTCTACTGTTTGAAGTTCTCCATGAGCAGCTCCCAAGCCAAGCTCCTCCCTGTGTGTGTGAACTGGGGTTGTGTGATAAAGATGGAAAGAGAAGCTCATGGGCTCTGCGAGGGGAGGAGCAGGAACAGGTCAACAGAAGAAGCAGCATGGCAGATTTGGGAAGTCAGGATCCCACAACAGATTCCAGGGAAGGTGAAAAATCTTGACTAGGTGCTCGGGCTACAGTGAAAAGCTAACAGAAGGAGCAAATAGCTCAAAAGTATTTTATCCCTGTTTATTCCAGGATGGGCCTGATCCAACATCAGGTGGAGTGGACAAGTGCCCATCCACTGCCTCCAGGGGACTTTGGATCCACTGGGAATTGAGCCAGGGGCTAACTGGGGGAGCTGATTAGCTAAGGTCTCACCCCAGGCCAGGGGGTACCACATTCCCAAATACTTCCAAACAGGTGCTGAGGTGGGAATTAATCCCTGTGGATCACATCCCCCTCACCTCTCTCCAGAGCAATCACTGCCCTCACCAAGCCCAGGAGCCACATTCAGAACAACCCCAGGGCTGGAAAGCACTGGTGGAAGAGAAGGAAGGAGTGTGAGGGTTCCCCCAGCAGCAGGAAGAGGCAGGCAGTGCATCCCCAGGCTTTCTGGGACTCTGCTGACAGTGTTCCTGGGGACAGGCAGGAGCCAAGGCTCAGGATGGGAACACAGCAATAACCACAGGAATGCTGCTGCCTCTCACTTTCAGTCCAGCCCTGTTCTCTGCAGACACATCATCTGTCCTTTCTGCACTTCTGTTTTTTTCTTTTTATAACGGGGAAGACACACACACAAAAAGGGAAGGTGGACTCAGCACAGAAATTGTTGGTGCTGCACCTGAGCCACTGCAGTGCCCATGCAGACAACCCCCAGAAGAGCAGGGGCAGCTCCTCAGCTGCTGCTGGCTTGGCAGAACCGACAGCAGGGCAAGGTCTGAGCCCAGAGCTTACACAGGCTGGTGTAAACAGGGGGAAAACCAGGCTGCTGCTGCTTCAGCCAGCTAGATCTATAAGCAAGAGCTAGTCCCTGCTGTCAGACAAGCAGCAGAGTCCTGAACTAAACTCTGCTTGAGCCGCTTGCTCCTCCCCAAGCCCAGCTTTAGTCACCTTTCCTGTGCTCCCCAGGCACCCCCTGCACAGGCAGCACCCCGCTGGGAGATGGACAGCCAGACGTGTTGGTCCCACGGGAGCCACCAAACAGGGAACTCCAAGCTGGGGGTGCCACTAGAGCACAGAAATTCAGGAGAAAATGCTTGTTTATGTGAAAGCACAAGGAGGCAAATAGTTGACATTAAGCTTTTGGGGAGGCTGTGGGACTGGGCTGTTCCTTTCAGCCCTCACACAAAGGGCCCCTTTTTTTGTCTCGCTGTAAAACAGAAACCATATTGAAGGGTCTGTGGAATTTCTGGGCATTTTTTCCGCTGGGAGACACAGTGCCCTGCACTCCAGTGCAGATGAAGCAGGATGCAAAGGGCAAGATGTTCAGAAGCGGCTCCACATCCACCTCCTGCCCTGCTGCTGCCTCAGCTCCCCACGAAAACCTCAGTGCCTCCAGCATACACAGGCAGAAGCTGGAGGTGCCCCAGGGACCAGGGCTCCCAGGGGCTGGAGATGCTGCAGGAGACAGTGCCAAGCCCATCCCCCTTTGGGAAGGGGTCAGCAGCTCCCACCCCAAAGCTCTGGTCTGCACCAGACCCATCATCCCCTGTGAGTCTCTGGCCTCAGCTGTCTCCAGGAGTGACACTAAACCCACAGCAGCTCTCAGGCCTGCCCAGCTCCCTGTCCTAGCACGGACCAGGATGTGGCTGCTGCTCCAGTACTGCTGAACACACGTCCCTGTTTAACTTGTGGAAGTTGCACACCACAGTTTTGCCCCCAAAGTTTCCTGCCCCACAGGGCTCAGAGCAGCTCAGAAACAACAGCCAAGCCCAGAAGCTGTGAACAGGCACCTCTGGAGCACACAGCACTTGCTGCAGCTCCTCTTGGCAACAGCAGAGATTTCTCCAAGCCAGATGTACCTAGGTGTCCCTTCAGGAACACCTCCCATCTCAAAGGCCAGGCTGGGCACAGATCCCCACCACAGCCTGAAGCTCCTCACATCCCTGAGGCACTTTCTGCCCACGTGTGATGGCTGAGCTCATCCTCTGCAGGCTCTGCCCCAGGAGCATAGCTGGGACAGGACGAGGCCTCACATCCAGCATGGGCAGGGCGGGGATGCCTCTGTGAAGTGAGAGAAGCCCAACCCAGGCTTCTCAGAAGCAGCGAGAGCTTCACAGAAGCCCAGAACAGTCTGGATTGGAAGACTCCTCAAAGCCCATTCAGTGCCACCCTGACTGTGGCAGGGACACCTTCCCCTGTCCCAGGCTGCTCCAGCCCCAATGTCCAGCCTGGCCTTGGGCACTGCCAGGGATCCAGGGGCAGCCCCAGCTGCTCTGGACACCCTGTGCCAGGGCCTGCCCACCCTGCCAGGGAGGAATTCCTTCCTAAAGAAGTTTATAGGCCCAAAGTCCTTAAAAGCAGGGTTGCAACTGCTGCTGTCTGCAGACATTTCCCCTCCTCACCTCTCAGCACCAAGGGGAGAAACACCAGCTTCCGTTCCCTCTGGAGCCCTGTTCCCAGCACACAGGGCAGGGGGGTCATTTCAGAACAGCTCGGGTCCCAAGGCTCTGGCACAGGAGACAGAGCCCTGCAGTCACCATGCAAGTTCCAGGGGCAGCAGGAGGGAGGCCTCCCACCAGGGACCGGCACCGGCACCTCCCGGGCAGCTGGCACAGCAACCTCCTCCCCATTAACTGTGAGGCTGGGAGGAAGGAAAGAAAAGCCCAGAGCACATCCACAG
The DNA here is from genome assembly GCF_001522545.3 of Parus major. NCBI lineage: Eukaryota > Metazoa > Chordata > Aves > Passeriformes > Paridae > Parus > Parus major. The sequence continues at coordinate 11,049,301 of NC_031786.1, read as the reverse complement.
CTCCATCTGATGGAAGCCTTTTGGAGAACAACCCGTCCCAGCCTAACTGGGGCTGAGCATCCACTCCAGTTCCCCAGGGCACTGGGAACAGCCTGGACCACACACGCACAGCCCGTGTTCTGCTGGAGATCACAGTCAGGGAATGTCCTGAGCTGGGAGGGACCCACAGCATCACCCAGTGCAGCTCCTGGCCCAGCCCAGACCCCCCAACAATCCCAGCCTGGGCATCCCCAGCAGTGCTATCCAAATGCTCCTTGAGCTCCAGCAGCCTCAGAGCTGTGCCCATTCCCTGAGGAGCCTGGGCAGTGCCCAGTAGGTTTTTAACAACAGAATGGAGACTCTTCTGCTTTATGTTTTTTTCTGCTTTCACTAAAATCCTGCTCTCTAATATAGGAAGAGGATTTCTGTGTGAAGGCACTCAGATGAAGAGACATCCAACCCCAACAGCTAAAATGAGTTGGGCTGGCTGAAAAGGAGATGGGAAGAAAAAGCTCCAGCCTAAAAGTATTTTGCTGGAATAAATCTGCTTTGCAGAGCTGTTGACTTTTCGACAAAATGAAAAACTGTAAAACATCCACTTTGCATCAAAAACGTGAGCAGGCAAGAGAACGGAAAATCTCACTTTTCAGTGAAAACTGTCCCTCCAAATGGAAAATTTGCACTGTTTGTTTTCATTCTGCCATGAAATTCTCATTAGCACAGAGGAACATTCCCAGCCAGCCCCATCAGCACGTGGGCTGAGGGAAGCAACAGGACAAGTGACACCGTGCCCCAGGCATGGCATTCCAGGCACAGGGCTCGGCTGTTCCTGCTCATCCAACTGCTCTGGCCTTGCTGGGCTCTCACACGTTCTCCCACTGGCCCCCTTGAGCCCCTCTCCAGCTGCAGACCCACGGGAGCTGTCACAGCCCAAACATCTCCCAGCTCCGAGCCAGCAGCATCACTCAGACACAGAATTCCCTGTTCCAAGCAGCTCCGGGCTTTTGGCTTTGCCGCATTCAGCGTTTCAAACCCCAGCCCTGCCTGAGCAACCTGACCTTTTGAAATCACAGATTCATGGAATGTTTAGGCTGGAAAAGCCCTCCAAGATTGCCAAGTCCATCCATTCCCTGAGCAGTGCCAAGACCACCACTAAACCCTGTCCCCAAGTGTCACATCCACAGCTTTTCCATCCCGAGGGCTGTTTATGGAGCAGGAGAGGATGGACAAGGTCATGTCACCCCCATGTCCCCTTCCAGTGCATGCCAGGACAGCCCAGCACACATCCCTGACCCCACCACATTCCCGGGAGGGGCCCTTGGACACGAACTGTCCTGGACAGCGTGTGCAGCACAAGCAGGGCTGGGACAGCAGTTGTTTTTAGCAGGAAGATGCTGCAGGGCTGTGACACCTCCCTGCCACACCAGAAATGCAAGACAGGAACATTCAGTGTCCAGCCAGATCCATCTCATTTTGTACAATTCACCTACAATGGGGAGGGAACCTCCCCCTGCCCATCCCCAGGAAACCCAGGATGGGCTCCCCAACCCCTCATTCCTGCACAGTGAACAAGAGAACAAACACGAGGGCAGAAAAGGAAACCCTGCTCGGACCCGCCACCAAATATAACCCAGGCAGGGCTGGGCCGCACGAGCAGCAAGACCTGTCCTGCACATGGATTATCCTTGAGGTTGTCACAATTACTGTTTAATTAAATCACTTTCTGGAGTGGTCCAGCTGCAGCAGTCCTTCCTTTCTGTTGTGTCCTCCCCCTCCACCCCAGCACTGATCCCTCCCCAGCCCCAGGGTCTCCAGAGCTGCTGCCGGAGCAGCAGCTGCACACGAGGAGAAAAATAAAATTTACACATCCAGGGAAGAAATTCCCTCCAGGAGCTGTGGTTGCTGAATTCTGGTGGGGGCTGTGGGGTTTTGGGAGCCTCCTGGAATGACCTGAGTGATTTGAGGTCACTTGAAACAACACCTGGATGACTTCACTGTCCTGCTCAGCAGCACGTCCCTGGTGGGTGTCACACACCACGGACCCATTTATCTCCAAGGAAAAGACAGGCCTGGGTTCCATCGGGAATGTCACAAACCCAGCAGGAACACTGTCCCAGGGAGCTGGGCTTTGTGCCTGAGCAGCCCTTCCCTGACCAAAGCTCTCTCCTATGATCCAGAGCTGGGAAGTAACTTCTGACCACTGAAGCTGTGAATAGCTTTGTCATCAAGGAAACACTTGGAGCATTCTTGTGTGTCACCACTTGTGTCACCACTCTTGTGACCCTTTTGTCCAGAGGAGATGCTGTGCACAGGCTGGTCCCTCAACAGGGCTCAGCCCTGGACACTCCAGGGGTGACCAGAGGGTTCAGCAGGACCCCAAAGGCATATTGAAACCCTCAGAGCTGCCAGCCACAGTGAAACCTGCACTCTGCTTTGCTGCTGGTATCCCCGAGAGCTTCACTTGCACTTTCCTGCGTCCCTCACACATCCCAGTGTGGAAGGTTTGGATGTGATTCCAAGAGACACAAAAGGAGCCTGGGCACCAGGAGCACCAGTCTCCACAGAAGCAGGAGTGTCCACCACAGGACTGATCACTTGCAGCATCGTCTTTCCTGAGCTGTGCTCAAGAAAAGCTCGCAGTGAATTCCTCCCTGGAGAACAGCTCAGCTCCTCTCCCCAGCTCAGCCTTCCAGCATCCTCTGCCTCCTCCTGCCTTATCTCCATTGTGTGGGACATGGAAGTGGAAATCAGAACAATCTTCCCAGGATTGCAAAGCCAAGAAGAGTCAAACTGAGTGCCCCCTTCCCCACTCTGCCCTTTCCCTGAGCTGGTAGGAAAGGGATGTCTTGGATTAACACTCCATAAAGCGCTTGAATCCTAAAAACAGAGGAACCCTCAAATGAAAGTACAGACCACTATGTCCAAGAGCATCCAGAGATTTTTCTTGCCAAAAATGGCACACCCTTGGCTGGAGTTTCCTCAGCAAAAGGTTAATAGCCTCCAAAGCACTGGTTTTCTTTTCCAGAGAAAAGTCCTGTCCAAGTCATCACCACATCCAGGCCCTCACCTGTGGGACTCAGCCCTACACGAGAGGCATTTAACACCTGAAATCACCCATTGGGTCTCAATACACCATAAACCAGAGGAGCCAGATCAGGGCATTTGGATCCAATTAGTTTCCCTAATCTGCCCTGAAAGTCAGCCAGGGCTGGGGCTGCTCCAGCTGCACACATGGCCTGGAGCAGGAAAGGCACAAGTCCCTCAGAACATCCTCTGCAGCGTGCATTTCCCAACAGTGCTGTTCCTCACTCCAAGAGCAAAATCACTCCACTGAAGATTTCCTGCTCCACAAAACTGATCCTTCCTCCCTGTAGCAATCTTTGTCTGCTCTGTCCAGCCCTGAACCATCAAACCCCTTTGGAAATCCGCAAGCAGAGCTTATGGGCAAGACAGAATAAAATTCCTGATTTTTTTTTGCTGTTGAGGGCGAAGAAACCCCAAGCTGCAGAAAGGCTTTCAGCTCCCCCAGACATCTCCTGTGCTGCAGGAACTGCTCCTCTGCCACATCTGAGCTGCAGGAGCCAGGACTGGCAGAAACAGGAATGTCTGTAGAAACTTGAATTAGGATCCTTTTTCATGGTCCAGACACATCCCCTACTGCTCAGCCCCCATACCCGGTGAGCAAGCATGAGGTGACACAGCAAAGAACAAAGGAGAAGTGAGAGAATTCCCATTCCTTGGCTTGTGGAAGGCAGGGAAGTTTGTGGAGCCCAGCTGGGATCTCACCCATCAGGGTCTTTCTTTGGGAAGTTCAAATGGATGTGAGGCTCTGGCCCAAACCCGTGTGAAGGGCCCTGATCACCAATGCTGGCCCCTAAAGAGTGATCAGGGCAGAGAGGAGAACCCATACGCAGCTGCTGCAGTGCTCACTCGGCTAACTCTGAGCAGCTCCAGGCTTCCTTACGAACAGGGAGGAGCAGTGGGAGCACCTCCATCTCCTGTCGGGCCTCAGCTCCTGTGTAACGTGACTTTGGCTGTCCTGGCACTCTGCAGATGCCGCACGAGCAGAATTTCTGTGCAGCAGAGCTGCACCAAGCTCACCCCATCCCTCTGGAGCCCCTGACTCTAGACCTGACCACGGGGGCACTGGGGGAAGCGAGGGCCCAGGGCTTCTCCAGCAGGTCCCAGTCCAACATCTGCTTTCCATGTTCTCCTGGCAGTGCTCCGGGTGCACACAGACACTTCTGTCCATCTGTCTGCACACGGCAGGGCCCTCTGTCTGCTCCAGCACCGCTGGCCACGGATCCCACCACACCTGGCTGGGGGACACACAGAAGCTTCCTGAGGAGCACTCCTCATCCCTAGGGACGAAGTGAGATGACAAAACAGAGCAGGAGGGATCCCATAAAGTGGGACTGGAAAGCAGCTCCAGGCTGATAGGTAAATCCCAGCAGAACCACCCAGAGCGTTTCTGCAGCACGCAGGGGGGACACGACCCTTGCACCGGGGCATGGCCGGGGCTGGAGGGGCCGGGAAAGCCAGGGCTCCCCGGGGAGCCAGTGCCACACTTCGGGGTGTCTGGGCTGGACTGCACCCCGGCAGGCTGCTGGAAGGGCTCCTCTACCCGACCCACAGAGCTGGGCCAAGGCACATCCCCATCCCAGATGGATGTCACAAGGAGTCACAAGGCAGAGATGCACTAGCAAATACAGAACTGCCAGAAGGTGAAAATGTGCCAGGAAATTCAAACTATCCAGAATTAAATTACAGATTCCACAATCACTTCATTATGCCACAGACTTCATCCCTTGCTTCCCACGCTCGAGTGAAAGCCTTGCACACTCACAGGCTCCAGTGGCTCTGCAGAGGATATTTCACACACAAAATTCAGTGTTCGCCCTGCACAAACCACGTCCAAATACCCAAAAAATAATTTTGGTGTCTTCTGGTGCAAACAAACCCCAGCAGACAAGACAGGCAAAATGGCTGCAATTAGTCACTAATTAACATCAATTACCGGCAATCAGGGATGGGACGTTACACCTGGGGCAGCGAACTGCTACAGGAACTTAGTTATTTACTAATTAGTAACTTAGTTACTAACTTACTTAAAAGTAAGGCTCACTTTTCTCCTGCGCTGCCTGAAACAAAATCCGAGTATTTCCTGATATTTCAGGGAATGTGTCTCACATTTGCCAAAGATAAGTCCTGACTCCCCTGGGAGTTGCAGAAATCCCGACAGACTGAGAACTTCCTGCAGTGCTGGAGGACACGCACGGCAGCACAACCAAGGGAAAACAGAACACGGAGCCTTCACCCTCAGCAGAGCCCCGAGGTCCCACACAATCCAGCTCCACAGCCACGGGTTGAGTTTCAGCCCAGGGGAGATTTAAGATTATCGGTGAAAACGTCCCAAAGTTTTGGGAAATGTGCACACTGTGGGGATCCTCTGCTGTAACCCTGCCCATCATCCGTGCCTGTCGCTGCCCTCACCTGAACTCAGGCCCTCGAAGATGTTGATATGAGGTTTTTCCATCCATGTCAAGTGGTCAAATGCATCCTGCTCTGATGGCTCCAGGATTTTCTTTAAAAAACTTCCCATTTGTCTCATCGAATCTATAGTGGGGATACAAAACAGACAAATTAATGTTTGGCTACATGGCCACGAGGTCTTCTTCCTTTGTTTTCCCTCAGGGACAGGTCCAGAGTTTGCAAAAAATCACGCTATGGAAGGCCAATGTCCATACAGGAGACGGAGGAGTCGGCAGCTTTACTGGGATAAAGGCAGAGTCCATCAGACCATATCCTGTGAGGTCATTCCTGAGGTTCTGGAGGTGCAGCCTCCTTTGATCCCAAGCTCCCGGCCATGTGTCGCCCCTTTCCTTTCCCTCTCAGCTGAGGACCGGGATGGCGAAGCCTTCCTGATCCGTCTACCCACGTCCCCCCTTGGACACATGCGGACACTTCCCCCCAAAGCTGGAAAGTTCAGGCTGCCTGGGCTGGTCCATTCCTCTAAAGTTCAGTACGTCAAACTCCACTAGGTCTGTAACTAACCCGGGGGGCGTGAGCTTGGTAAAGACATTACATTTACACCCATTTCACAGGCACCGGGGCTCATGTCTCCTGAAAACCCCTGGAGCAAGCGATTTGTAAGGAATCAGCGCCGCATTCCCTACCAGGAGCAGCCTGCCGGAGCTGCTCTCTGCCCGCATGGTTCCTGCAGAGATGTTCCGGCACTCGCCTGCCTGAAATCCTTGGAACCTGCCTTGGAGGATCGGATGCTGCACATGGAGTTCACGGCTTTGGAAAGCACAGGCAGGTGGCAAAGCCACCTACTCTAAAGAAAAGCCAGGGTTCGAGCTGGAGACGGACATTGCAGCCCTATCCTCCCACACTGGGTGTTCCTTCAAGCCAGGTTATTAAGGAAACTTCCCTGTCTGTCCAGTCAGAGCCGTCCCGGGAGTCCCAGTGCCAGCCCAGACACCAGGGTATGAAATGCTGCTGGATCCTGGTACAGTGGGCCTAGCTGGGAGCTGGGCAGAGGGTACCAGCCAGGGCTCCAGGCTCTCCCTGCTGCATCCCGTGCCCCTCTCTCACTGCTGGTTCCCCAAGCTCAGCTCCCCCCTTCTCTCTCCAGGTTCCAGCCTCCCCCAACCCATTTTCCCACCCGCAGGACCTGGATGCAGCAGCCAAGCACGGAGCAGGGCAGCATCTGCTGGAATTAAGGGCCAGGACACGCCCAGGAACACAACCACTGTTGAGTGCCCGTGACAGCATAAAGCACCCCTAGCCCAGTAAGGGGAGAGGGGAGACCCTTCCCCCTCCCCAGCCGCTTTTATCCCCCAAAGCCGCCTCCTCAACCAGTGCCACCAGCTGAGCCCGACCGCAGCCACCCTCCACCCCTAAAAGCACTTTCCGAGGTCTTGGGGGATTCCTCCTCCAGCTGGGTCAGCCAGGTGCTTTGGGGGCTCCCAGGGCAGGGTCACTCAGTGCTCCAGAACTCCTTTCCTTAGGAAACCAGCCTAAAATCAGCCTGGATGTCTCCAGTTGTTCCTGTTGTCCTGTGCATGGCCCTTGTACAGCCTCATCTGTCTCTCCAAGTGTTCCTCTGTCCCCTGGTTACCTCTCCACAAGGATGTGCCTTTCCTGGGCAGCTGACACAAATCCTACAGGAACCCCCACTGTGGCAGTGCAGGTCCCATGTCCTGGGTCCTATAAAACCTGGCTCCTGCTCTTAACCATGCGATAACAGTCCAGGTGCTGCTGTTAGCTTGTCTCTGAGCCCATGCCCGGGGCAGAGGTGGTGTCCCCGCAGAGGGGGCAGAGCAGCACTAGCACAGCCACGGGTCATCGCCATGGGTCAGTGCTGTTTGTGCATCACCTCACAGAGCCCTCTGAAGAGTCTGCTTTTATCTCCAAGTATTTTAAAAATCTCCATCCCAGCCCCAGGAGCTGCTGGAGCAGGAGATGGATCCAGGGCAGATTCCGCCCTGCACAGAAGATCCAGAGGTAAAGGTTCTGCAAGAGCAGGATGGGGTGACCTCATGGAGGCTTTCTGCACAAATCCTTGGGGAGTTTGTGATCCCTCCCAGCGCTTCCAGTTCGCTCCTTAGGACACATGGCAGGAGAAGAGGAGTCTGTGGGAGGAGCCCGGTCACCAGGGAATTCCAGGGATTTCATCCTGTCCCTGATCGCCCTTCCCTGCTGCAGTGCAGGGCTGAGTGTGCTCTGCCCGGGGCTGCTGTGCCTGCCCTCCTGGTCCCTGTGCAGGGACAGCAGGGGACCGCTTCTCCCTGCAGGCACGGAGCAGAGCTTTTCCAGCTGAAACACGGAGCTGATCTCGGCTGTAGCAGGTGGGCGAGGGCTCGCGGAGGGGCCGGAATTCCTGCCCCGGCTGCACACGGGGTGCGATTTGGAAGCTCGCTGTGTCTGGATTGAGTAACGTCTCTGGCAGGAAGCAGCGAGTTTGGGGAGTGTGTAATGGAGCCTCCCGTGCCACGAGAGCCTCGGGGGATGCCCGGGACCACCCAGGCGCTGCTCGCCGCCCTCCGAGCGGGGCTGGCAGTGCCCAAAGCCCCGGCGCTGCCTCCCTCCCTCAGGGCTGGCAGGGGTTAACCCCTCCGTGTCCCCAAAGGAGGGGCAGCACATATTTATCGTGTTTTGGGACACATTTTCATCATAGCAATCCTGAGCAGCGCAGTCAGAGAGCAGGAGGGGGACGCCCGCGGCAGGGGCAGAGGGTGGGAGCCGGAATGGGCTGAGGTGGGACAACAAGGGAGGATGCTCCCAAAAAGACAGCGGGAGAAACCAACAAATCCAAGTAAGTGGAGGAACTCCACCCAAAACAACCCAGGGAGAAAGGCTGATCTGCGGCCAGGGCAGCCCCTCTCACGGGTGGGCAGAGCTGGGGGGGGTCACACGAGTTGTCACCCTCCCCATCGCCATCTCCGGCAGCTCCTGGGCATGGTCTGACACCTCCACCCCTCTTCCAGGGAGCCGGGGGGCTCCTGTGCTGAGCCCTTGGCGGTGACAAGCACAGAGCACCGTCAATAAAGCAGCTTTTGGCGCACACCCAGGGCCGAGTCCTGCCGGGCCAGGAGTTTCAGCGCTGAGCTCACTCCTGTCCCAGCCCCAGCGTGTCCCCACCCTGCGCTGGAGCACCAGGGCTGCAGGGAATGAGGCTGCAGCGTGCACCCAGCTTCCCCAGCTCAGCGAGAATGGCAGAGGGGAGGAAAAGGGATCAGAGCTCAGGATGGGGTTAATCCACTTGAAAAACTGCAGGTTTCCTGCTCATGGGGATGCTGGAGGCCTATCCCAGAGGGATGAGGGCAGCGGGGGTGCTGAAGGGAGCAGCTGCCAAGGTCCCAAAGGCCCCCAAGGCCGTGCTAATGAGAGCAGGGAATGCAGGTTCAGAACAAGCAAAAAGAGGTTTTTTTGGTTTATGGTTACTTGGTGACAGGCTGGGCACAGGTCCTGTGCTTGTCCCACTGTGCTGGCTCGAGGGAGCTCAGGGAAGAGGTTTCCATCGGGATGAGTTACCTGCACTCATGGAAACACCCTTGGCTGGAACAGTCCCTGCCCAGCTTGGAGCTGCCCACCAGCACCAAGCTGTTGCCAGAGGGTTCCACAGCCCTGATGGACAGAGCAGTCCAGTGCTGAGGAAACACAACCAGCACTGAGAAGGATTCCAGGAGCTCCCTCTGCTGCAAACATTCCTGGAAATGAATAATCCCTTCCTCTGGGAGCCCCCTGCCCTGGGAAGAGCCTTGCTCCGGAAAAAGCAGCATGAGGACACCCTGAGCCAGCACAGCTCCAGACTGGGCTCTGGCAGGACAGGGAGTCAAGGCCGCTCCTGGTGTAACACGAATCTGGCCAAACTCTGTGTCACTTCCACCAAATCCCTGTTCCTGCAGAGCTGGACACTCTGCATGGCCTGCACCATTCTCCTCCCCGGGGCTGGGCTCCTTTCCAGATGCCTTTGGGGTGTGCAGGGGGAGTGGAACAATTTCCAGGATTTATTGTTTACAGCCAGAGGTGCTCGTTCTATGAGGGATACACAGGGAAATGCCTGTGGAGCCACCTCCGAGTCATTCCTTCCCTTGGATCTCATCCAAGAGGTCTCACCACAACCCTAAAAAATCCCTTTGCATCCAGCATGACACACATTCCTCCTCCTCTGCCTGGTTAAGAGACCCTCTGGGCTGGACTGAGCACTCTGGAGGGGTTTCCCAGGATTCTTGAGCAGGATTGCTCAGCCATGCCCCGCTCCAGGTGGCCTTTCCTTGCAGGAGAAGCTGAGCTGGGGGCACAGACCTGCCCTGACAGCCCAGCCCACCCTGGGCTGTCCCAGCTCCGGAGTGTGTGGGATCCACAGGAAAGCCCAGCACGCTGGGGAAGGGCAGAGGGCAGGACGAGATAAGAACGTCTCCGGGAAATCTGAATCACTCTGGTGTTCCGCGGGTGGGAGCGGAGGGAGCTCTGTCCCAGTGAGAGCTTGGACAGCTCCAGCCCCTCCCGACACAGCAAAACAGCCTCAGCCTGCCAGGGCAGGGGGAAGGCTGGGACTGCTTTTCCTGGTGGAGAGCAGCAGGAGCTCAGGAAACAGCCAGGGCCACTGCCTGCCCTTCTCATGGTGCTGCTGTCCCTCCTCCATTCCTGTAGGAACTCATTTCTTCATTCCTGTGCCAGCTCCCGTCCCGTCCCTGTTCACAGCTCGGATCTTTTCCTGGGGGAGGACAGTGCCAGCTCGGGACTCCCGCCCCTTGGAGCAGTGCCAGCTCCAGAGGATGGCTCAGGAGAAGGTTTGGGGGGCCCAGAGAAGGCCCTGGCACCCTCTGGCATGGGCAGGGAACTTTGTCACCTGTGGCGCTCCCCATGGCCCCATTGCCCCCAGCTGTGGCCACATCGTGTCCTACCCAGTGTGTACAGAGCACAGAGCCTTTCACAGGGCCTTTCACAGGGCCTTTCACAGGGCCTTTCACAGGGTCTTTCACAGAGCCTTTCAGCCACCCTGGGGAATATCAGGATGGAAGGCTTCTGCTCCGTGGCTTTGGCACTGGTCCAACACAGCAACCCCAGTGACCTTCCCAGGTGGACCTGCCCAGCCAGCCAGGTGCTCCACAAAAGATCCACCCCAGGCAGCAGAGACAGAACCTCTCCTGGGAAATCTCCTTATTTATGGTTTATATGCACAGCCCCAGCACATGTCTGGGTTGGTGGGAAGGAGAGGGGCAGTGAGGAGATATCAAGCTCCAACTCCAGTAATTAAATATTAGAAGTAATTTCTATTCTGTTCTGAGAGAAAGAGGGTCTTTGGGAGTGCTTTGTCACACCCAGAGCTGGACACACCAAATCCACCTGCTCAGAGCTCCTGGGACACTGTGATTCCTTGGATGTGGGGTGACCTGAGCACTGCTCCATGGACTTTAAATGGAGAGGATTTGACTTCATCTGTGTGGAGTCAGTTTGAACAAATTACTAAAAGTTAAATCAGTTCATTGGAACCTTCTCTGGTTGCTGGTGACTGACACTGTTCAGCAACCAGCAAATACAGGTCATGAATGGCAATAAATTGCAATAAATTCCACATCTCGCAGTGTCCGGGCAGTGCTTCCACAGCTTGGATCCATGTCCATGCTTTAAATTCCCTCCAGACAGTGAGATCGTCACCATTTCCCCTCACAGCTGCTGAGTCCTGCAGACTTCCAAGGTTTCAGCCCTTGAGCTGTGCTCATTTTTTATTCCCTTTCCTTGAAGGCCCTGACACATCCCCGGGATCCGGCGGCTCCCGGCTAGATGCGCTGGGGCGTTGCTAAATCACATTTAAGGAAAACAGCTCAGAGTGTCCCACACACAGACCCAGCGCCTGCCAGGGCTGTGAGCAGCAGCCAGGTTTTGGCTTTTTATTCGGAATGACACAGGAAAGACGGAATGTCTCCCCTCTGACCCCGGGAAGGGTCACACAGATGGCTTCCAGGCCCAGCAGAGCTTTAGGACATGGGATAATTCCCATGCACATGAGCTGTGCTGCTTCCTCTTGTGTAACTACAAGATTTTTGCAGCTGGAAGTCAGAGGTCCTGCTGCTCAAACCACGAGAGCAGAGCTGAGAGCTTTGCCAAGAGGGGCCAGGGCTGGAATTTCCTCCTGGTACATATTTAGAGCAGGAGAGATCTGAGCTGTGGGTTCACATTTGGGGCTGTGGATGCTCCTGGCCAGAGGAGGATGCTCAGAAGGCAGAGCTGGGAGTTATTCCCTGAGGGAATTGCAAGATTCCTGCTGCTTCCACACCTTTGGGTGATGTTGAACCTAAGTTAGGCAGGCACTGAAGTTCAAAAATCCATATAATGGATTTAAACCCAAATCCATGGGCAATCCCACTGACCCTGCCACACGCCGTCCTCTGCCAGCCTGGCAAAGGCCATCCCAGAACAGGGGAATCTGGATTTCCAGGGAAATCTGCCTTCCCACAGCCAGATTGCACAGGGCAAGGTGGAGCCACGCAGCAAAAGCCAAACGCTGCAGGATCCTCAAGCTTTGTGTGGATTAGCCAGGGATCAGCCAGGGATCAGCCAGGGATCAGCCAGTGATCAGTCCATGGATCAGCCAGTGATCAGCCAGGGATCAGTCCATGGATCAGCCAGGGATCAGTCCATGGATCAGTCCATGGATCAGTCCATGGATCAACCAGGGATCAGTCCATGGATCAGCCAAGGATCAGTCCATGGATCAACCAGGGATCAGTCTGTGGATCAGCCAGGGATCAGCCAGGGATCAGTCCATGGATCAGTCCATGGATCAGTCCATGGATCAATCAGGGATCAGTCTGTGGATCAGCCAGGGATCAGTCCATGGATCAGTCCATGGATCAGCCCATGGATCAATCAGGGATCAGTCCATGGATCAGCCAGGGATCAGTCCATGGATCAGTCCATGGATTAGTCCATGGATCAGTCCATGGATCAACCAGGGATCAGTCTGTGGATCAGCCAGGAATCAGTCTGTGGATCAGTCCATGGATCAGTCCATGGATCAACCCATTCCCACCTGCTTCCATTTGTCATTCTCTGCCTGGACTTTAACTTTCATTGTAGAAATCCTTGCAGGATGACAGCTCTTCCTGCAAATGCCTGTATTTGCTTGCAGACTTGGATGCAGATGAAAAATCCTCCTTTGTCCATTTGTACTCTGATTTGTAATGGACTTTTCCACCTGAAGCCCTGGGCAGAACCTTTTTTCTAGGAAGCATTTATTAAATCACATTTATTCCCCCAAATCGGGGCGCACCCAAGGGCTGTTTGAGGAGCCAGCCCAGGCAGCCGGTCCCACACACACAGAGCTGGCAGCAAATTCACTTTTTAGTGCCTTTTTCCACCGGGAGCGGTTGCTCCCACCCTGTGACAGTGAATCATGTTCCCGGTACATCCCTCGCAGCCGGCCCCAGCGCTGGCCTTGGTGGCTTTCCCCTGTGTCCGGCTCGGGGGTGGCAGCAGGGGAGGTGCACCCTGCCCACCGCAGTGCCCAGCTGGCCCCGGCGCTCCTCCCGGCACAGGACTGATCCCGGGAGCTGTTTCCAGCCCGTCCCGAAAGCTTTCTCGGCTCCGATTTTGAGTTCTTATCTGCTGAGGTGCTCTTTGAACTAAAGCGTCAGGGCTCCCTCTGCTGCCGTGCGGCTCTGGGGAGGGATTGGCTGCGAGAGGAAGGATCCGAGTCCGGGCAGAGGCCGGAGGGACCCAGGGCAGGCTCAGCCCAGCTGTGCGGCTCCAGATGTTGCTGCTGCCCTCAGCCAGCCCCGGCAGTGGGATGAGGAGGTTTCGTCCAGGGTCTCGCTGGCTCGATGTTCCCTAAAGGCTGCCCAGCCTGGTCACAGCCGCCCTGCCAATCGTGCTGCAAACAGCGAGGAAATCCCGCAGGGCTGCTCCACATCCTGCGCTTTCCCCACCGTGCTGAGGATCGGGGGTGTCCCGTGTGCAGCAACTGCCGAGAGCTCGGAGAGGTCACTCTGATCCCCACATGTGGCTGCGGGTGCCTGCTGAAGGCTCCACATCCCAGAAATCCAACCTGTATCCAGCCCCAGCCGCTCTCCTGCCCCGGCAAGGATCAGCTCTGTGAGCCAGGGATGGAGCAGGATCCAAGCCAAGTCACTGTCCTCATCCCCATCCAGCCCAGTCCTAATTAAACCAAACTTTTGGGCACAAGTCCACAATTTTAAACATGAGAAATCAAGGGCTCACAGAAGTCAAGAGAATAGTTTATAATAAACGATAATTTTTATATTACTATAATATATATATTATATAACTATATAATAAAGAGGTTTTCGGTCAGGGTTTGGGTTGGTGGCAGCCCCAGTGGGCTCTCAGGTGCTGGGAAGGAGGTGTGAAAGTTCCCAAGACTAGGGGTGATACAAATTCCTTCTACAACAGGGTCTGGATATGAGGGAGGGCTCCAAGAAGAACAAAACATAATCCAGGTAGAAACTGAGGTGAGTTTAAACCTTAGAAGAGAGGGGACAGGTGACAAGCACAGGAGAGCCCACTGGGGCAGAACATCCCCCTGAGAGGCAGGAGTGACACAAACCATGAGACAAAGCTGACCCAAGGGGTGCCCTGAGGAGGAATCAGTGAGGAGCAGGAGCCTCCCTGCTCTGGA
>NC_031786.1:11032550-11034875 GCF_001522545.3 Parus major | reverse complement strand
TGTCCGTGTCCGTGTCCGTGTCCGTGGCAGGAAAGCTGAATGGCTCAGGGCTGCAGGCATTGCTATGGAGTTGTTTACACAGCGCTTTGAGATTGAGAAAAAAGGAGGGCAAAATGCTACAGAGCTCCCCCAGAATGAGCTAAATGGAAGGAGGCTGGTGACACAGAGAGGGATAACAGAGCAATGGCTCCACAGGCCCAGGAGGTTTCCAGGAGGATTCCGGAGGGCTCGGGGCTGAACTCGGAGCGGAACAAATCCCCAGACTGGTGCTTCTCCCGGTGGGATGGGTGGGACGTGGCAAGTGTGATCCTCGTGGCTTCTGAGGATTCTTGGAGGAATGTGAGGAACAACAGAGCTGAAAGTCCAACTCCCATGTGGAGCAAACTGTTGGGACTTCTACAGACCAGGGCTCACAGAGAGAAGAATCAGCTGAAGAATCTCAACGTGGCTTTGGCAAATATTCAGGGAAATATTCAAGCTGTTTTCTCTTAGAAAATGTGCAGCAATGGGAGATGGGCTGACCTGGCACCAACAGACATTAATTGGGTAATTTACAAATTAGTAGTTGAGGGGAGGAAATCCATAAAAAGGATGGGAATAAAACAAAAGCATAGGAGTTTCTGTCCCTGGGGAAGGTCCCCAGAGGGGTTCTCCAGGAACACACAGTTTCCATATGGAATTCATTGCCATGGGAGGATTTCCATGCCAGTAATTCCTGAGCCAGCTCCAGACTTGTCAGGAGATGCAGACACAGCCTTTGGCTCCTGCTCACAGGCTCTCTCAGGCTGCAGGTACCAGAGGGGCACCTTTATTTTCCCTCAGCAGCATACAGCAGGCTCAGAAAGGGGAGTTTGAGTTAGGGGACCTTTGGCAGGATCACAGGGACTATTTCCATTGGAGGAAACTCAGCTATTGGAAGTGGATTTCATTTATCTGGGCAATAATTAATTCAGTACCTGACATGACCTGGGGGGAGCTGCAGCTTCCTGGGCTTTAAATCCTTTCTCCTCCTTGTCCTGTTGCAATATCCCTTAGGAAAGCAGGATGCTTCCCTTCCCAGGCTGCACGAGAGGCAAACCCAGCCATCAACCATCCCAGCTGTATTTCGTTATTTCAGAGCAAAGAGTATTTTAATATTATTATTATCATTATTGTTGCTCCTGGAGTATTTCTGCTCTGTAAACCCTCCAAGTTCAGCCCCACCAAGGTCTGAGGTGGGGCCAGCATTACCCAGCTGATGCTCAAGAAGTTGGCTCAGTGTGGAGTCCTGGGGCTTGTGGAAAAAAAGGCATTCAGAGAATTTCTCTGCTCTGAGGCAACTCCCACTTCCTGCTCCCCAGGAAAACCCAGCACACAGTGAGTGAGAATCAAACCAGACTCACACCCAACTGCAGCAGAGATAAGAAATTTGGTTCTGATCCATTACAGAAATGCAATAATCTGCCAGTTTTTCAGAAGCCAAAAGCCGGAATGTTTGCCAAGAGCTAAAAATAACCCAAAAAAGGCACTATTTAAAGGCACCTACTAAGAAATGCCTCTGTCCTTGGTTAAATAAACTGCAACTTCCAGAAAAGCCCTGTTTTCCAGGAGTCTGGGGGGAGCTTTGACAGCAGGTGAATAAACATTAAGTCCAAAGCTTTTAACACGTTTTAGAAGCAGCAGCTCATGGCTGGAGCTGTGCCAGGGGCTGCTGGGCCGGGCAGGAAGGAGTCCCATTCCTCCCTGCAAGACCCACTGTAACTTTTCTCAAAAAAATCATTTTTCTCTTTTTCTGGTTCTGCTGCATTTCTTCTGTATTTTTCTTTCTCTTCCTGGATTTCTCAGTCTCCCTTGGACTGAATTCTTTTGGGATGCTCCCTCGTGGGGAGTCCTGCTTATATCAGTTCTTTAGGTTTGATGAAAATTCCTGAGCTCATTAGAATCTTGTTTCTCGTGTTTATTGGAAGGTGTAGTGGTTTAGATTTCCTAATTTCATTTTCCCGGCCAATGCACCAAATAAATGTCGTGGTTTTAAAGCAGTAACTAAAAAAATTACTAGAAAACTTACTTATTTCTTGCTGTGAGATATGGATTAGAACAAGAGCAAAACAGGCTTAAAACTTAAAAGGAATAAAGAAAGTTTATTAACAAAACTACAAGAATAAGAACACCAGAATAAACTTCCAGAAAACCCCTTTATCCCCCACTACCCACCATTCCCTTATTTACATGACAATATAGAGACAAAAAGCTTTGGAACTTTGGTGGTTAAAACAGTCCCAATTCCTGCTAGAGTCTTTTCATCAGCCTTTGTAGAGGAACAGAAGTCTTCTGCTAATCTATGGA
>NC_031786.1:10998568-11031476 GCF_001522545.3 Parus major | reverse complement strand
AAACTCCCATCAGCCTCCAGCATTTTTAACTTCCTTAGGTGTTTCTCTTTGTTTTCTTAAATGCCAATCTGTCACAGAAAGTCATTACAAAACTTGGCAGGTCTCTCCAGACTGGCTGCACAAGTTTAAATCACTGCAGTCTGGTACATTTCTTTCTTCTGATGGTACAACAAGGCCTTGTGGCTCACTTTGTGTCTGACATCACAAAATGTCCCTGAACAGTGACGCTCTTTATACATATTTTTATCCAATTAACAATAGACATGTATATTATTTTTCTTAATGACCCAGTGACCCTTCACCTGTGTGTTGCACTGTGGCATTTTCTAACCAATCACTTACTATTACCCAAAAACCTCTAGAAGACCATGAAGAAGAAAGAAGGACAAGAGACAACAGCCTAAATCCTCCATCTTGTCTTCTGCTCTCTAACTCTTTCACCCAGTGATTTAAAACTCTCTAATCTACACACTTATACTTTTAGCTTTTTCTATCTAATTTTAACAGTTGTTTTCATGTATCACCATGAAAACATGCTCATGAATTTCATGTTATATGAAATTCAGTGTTTCTCTGGATCTTAGAATTAAGTATCAGAAACAACCAACACCTGCCCCTCCCCAGGGGGCTGCTGAAGGGTCTTTGCTTTGGCCTTTGACTGAATTTGGCCTCTTGACATTCCAGAAATAACTGATCCATTCCACATAAATGGGGACTGAAGTTCCTCTGGTGTGGGCACTGAGCAGGGTCTGGGCAGGGGGGCACTCAGAGTGCCCCCAAAAGGAGATGGGCCTTGGAGAGACAACAACTTCAGCTCTGCATGGTGACAGCTCCAGCAGCTTGGGCAGTGTGTGCTCAGGGAAAACTCTGCAGAGCCCTGGGTGACAGCAACTGTGCCAGAGCTGGAGGGACAGCACTGTTTAAATGGACAATAAACTCCTGCTAAAGGTGACCAACAGGGACACTGGGCAGAAATGAAGCTGACCCATGAACCACAGAAGGGATGCCAGGGCTGGTTAAACAAAGCAGTATTTTAATTTCAAGATTTTACAAATATGTATTTACAAAAGGAAGGTATCGATCCAAAGAGCTAAACAAATGTACAGCTGCCAGTACAGCAGAGCACGGGGGAGAGGAACCCAGTTAATCCAACCCCACAATTCACAGCACCCAGGAGTCAAACAGAAACCACATTCTGCATTTACAATTCCTCAGCCAGAACACCCAGTACCTGCTGCTGTGGAAGCACAAGCACCAGGGCCAGAAGCCCTGAGAAGGAACTGACCCCTGTGCAGAGGAGAGCCCAGAACACACCACTGCCACCCCTCAGAGCACTGCCAGCCACCGCCCCACAGAGGGCCTCCCCCAGCTCACCCTGGGGACAGCACAGCATGGGCTGCAGGAGGGCAACAGCCTGCCAGCCCCAGCATGCCTGGGAACTGCTGCTCGCCCCAGGAACGGCCCCAGGGCCCTGCCAGGACACCCCATGGCTGCAGGGACAGGCCAGGCAGACAAGGGGGCTCTCATAGCCCCTGGCTGGAACAGGGGTGCAGCCTTCCCTGGAAACTGGTTCTACCCTTGCCACTCTCTCCGTGGGCCTGCAGGGATTGCCACAGATCCAGGGTTTGGGACGTTCCCCAGCTCTGTGAATGCTTCAGAAAACCAGGGCCTGCTCACAGGTCACCTTCTGCAGCTGCCACGGGACTTCAGAGATCTTCCCAACAGCTCCATTTCCTTCAGACACCCCTCACTGCAACCACTCAGCACCATTCCAGTCACAGTGAAGGATGCAGGGCCAAAAAATCACTCCCTAAACTGTAACAGAAGCAGCAACAACCTCCAAGAGCAAAATCTGTGCACAACTGAAAGTACCCAGGCACCAAGTGCTGAAGGAGCAGGAGAGTTCCCAGGGCTCAGCCTGTACATGGCTTTTCTGAAGAATCTCCAGCAATCTTCTCATAACTCATCCAGTAGTTCTAACCTGTATGAAACTCACTCAGGCTATCTTTTAATTTAAAGTTTAAGCAAATTAATTCTTGTTAATCAAACTAAAGAGAGGACTTAAACACAAACTGCTAGTGGAAAATGGAATATAAGTTGCCAGAAGTATTAACCTCCAGTCTTGCACAATTTATTTACTTCTTTTGATTCACACCTTGTGTGCAGCTCCCAAACTGGTCAGAGCAAGCTTCTCTGTTGGTCACTGCTGGGAATGCAGCCTGGCTGGAGGCTCCCACCACACTCAGGATGCTGCTTGGTCCTCTGTAGCCATGGTCTGCAGGAGGCAAGATCAAAGAAGGCAGGAGAACTGTCAGTCACTGCTGGGATTTTGGGGCAAAACGTTCATTTCTGCCAGAGCCCGAGGCTGGCCTGGGTGTCTGGGTAACCCCTGCCAGGGTACAGGAACTCAGGAGCAAACCAAGAAGGGGATGGGCCCAGCACAGAGTGCCAAGAAAGGTCCACCAGTGTCTGAGCTTCTGATTGTGCTAACGGCAGTAATTTAAGTAAATATTTGTGAACCAGTGGCAGCCAAAACACCTCTGCCAGAGTCATCAATACAGCCAGAAAAAGCAGTCCAGCAGCAGTGGAGTGGAACTAGGGTGGTTGTTCCTGCTGGAACATTTGTCCCCTTTCCTGGAAGGAGGAAACCCAGAGCTGGGGGAGAACAGGAGCTGCTGGGAAGAGCTGGGTGGAAGTGGGAGAGAACACAAAGGGCAGTGGCAGTCCTTTTAAGCCTGGAGTGTTATTTCCACCACAGCAGTCCTGTTCCAGTAATTCCCATGGCATTTATCAATGGCATCAGCCAATGCCACAGCGCTGCACGTGGGGCTGGATGGCAGCAATTAGCAGTGCTCTGTGCCTTAATTAATAGGGCTCAGTTTCCCAAGGCAGCAGTGTGGGAAGGGTCCCACTGCACAGCTCAAAACACCAATTGGTTTCTGTAGGCACTCGTTACTCCCAAGGACGCCGCAGCCCTGGCCGCCTCACCTGCCGCAGGAACTGCTTCCCCAGGTAGCTGGTTGCAATGCTGGTCAGGTTCTTCCTGCTGCCAACTTTACACCTGATGTAGCCATAGAGGTTGGCTCCCTGCAGCACCACCCCCATCACCACCACGGCCTGCGACAGGGAGGAACCATCAGCAGCTGTCAGCTCCCAGCTCAGCCAGGGCCAGGTGCTCTGGGGGGCTCAAGGGGGACTCACCAACCACTTCACTTTAAAAGAGAAGAGAGCACTGAAGGCAAAGATCACCCAGATCATAGGGCAGGTGATCAGGCCTAGCCAGAAAATCCGGGACTCCGCTTCAGAGGAGCTTTTACCCCCTTGTGCTGATACCTAGAAACAGAAAGGAAATGGAAGTGATCAGGCTGCTCCTACCTACAGATCCTAAGTCCTTAAACCAGGGCAGAATCCCCACACTCCCTGGGGTCTCCCCAGCACTGGGTGCTCCAAGACTAATTTCTACACCACACAAAGACATCTCTGCAACAGAAAGTGTTTCCATTTAAGGGAATCTTTTCAATTTTCTCTCCGAATCACTGGAGGCTGTAGCATCAAAACCTCTTGGAATGCTTGGGGCTAGAAGGGTAAGTTTGGAAAAAATGACATTTCTTGCATGGTTCAGTTACAAACCTTAGAACAGCCAAAGGAGTGCTTTCCTACCTCCAAAAACCACAAATTACTTATATTAAGCCAGATCAATACATAATGAGAATTTTTTAATGATTCAACCATCAAAAAGCTCACTCAGCAGTCTACACAACACGAGGTCACAGAACTGTGGCTGCAAGTAAAGGTTCCCTGTGGAATCTCCCCTCAGAAGCAGAACCAGCAGTTATCAGGGGGTTCATGAAGAAGACACCAGCACAAGATCAGAACAAAATCATTTACCTTCCTGGCTTCAAACACCCAGTGACTTCTGCCATCATCATCCACCTGGTTCCACCAGCGAAGGCCAACCATGAGCCGCCCTGTGACGTTCTGAAAGAGAACCCAGGAACTCTGTGGCTTGTGCTAAAGAAACCTTCTGCCAAAGCTCAGTGCCTGGGCTGCTGCTTTCCACAGTGCCCATCTGCCTCACATATGAGAGAACAAGATGCACAACAATCCATTTTCTCCAAGATCTAGCACAAGGGGCAGATTTGAGGTGATTCTGAGCTGATAACAAAGCCTGTGCTCCTCAAAATGGAGTCTAATAAATGTTCTCCACTTGACTTCCAAAAGGAACCAAGTACCCAGAGGTGTCAGAGTTTATTTCACAACATTCTGCAATCCACCACAGTACCTGAGGGTGTTTTGGGATTTCATTTGGTGGGAGAGGCACCAATAAATGACTTTTTTGAGACATAAGTATTGCTGTCAGTTATTTTTACACAGCAAGGCAAAGATAACAAAAAGCACAAAGGGAACTCACCTTTACAGCCCAGAAGTCACAGGACAGCAGGAGGATGATGGTCACCATGCAGGCAATGAAGCTGCTGGTTAAGAGCTCACAGAGCAGGTAAACAATGATGGCACTGACTCGGAAGAACAAGTGGAAAAATGATGCCACTGGGTGCCTGGAACAAAGGACAGGACAGTCACAGCTCCTGCAGACAAGTCACGTTCGCAAGGGATTTCCCAGCAGCGCACAGGACAAGGCTCGGCATCACAACATGAACCCAGTGGTCTGCAAATAGTACCCACAAGCTGACACAAGGAAGAAACATTCCAAAAGCTCCCTCCATCACCACTGACCTTATTTTTGACTTTTTGGATCTCCTGGATACATCATCATCTGCATCAAAGAGAGACACATCTTCAATGTCATCACTGCTGTCCTGAGGTGAGGAGCAGAGGCAAAGGGTTACAGGAGAAAAATGAAACAGTTTTCAGCTTTAGCCTGAGACAGTGCTCATTGCCCAGAAAATCAGAGGCACCTCAGGATCAGAATTAATTTGGGAAGAACGTGAAGATTTAGCCACACGCAAACCTACACTGTGGTGTGAGAAATGATCATTAGTTTGGGGTGCTGCAGCTGGACTAAACCCGCTGAGCTGATCACAGAGCGCGCCGGCTCCCAGGGGTGCGAGGAGCACCCGGCTTTAACACAGCCTCCGACACTTGTCCTGGCCGGCAGCAGTCCGGCTGCGGCAGCACTGTCCTCCTGAGCCTTCCGAGAGTCACTGCCGGGCTGCGGCCGGGCCACGGAACTGCTGAGAGCGGCCGGCAGCCCAGGGTGTGCCAGAGCCCGCGGGCACCGCCCGTGCGGCCCGGCGGGGCCGCTGCCAACGGGCCTGGCCGGCACAAGGCTCCTGTGCGCCCGCAGCTCGCCCGGGGCCTGCGGGTCTCCCACCGGCTCCCGGTCCCGAGCCTGTAATCCAGGGCTCTGCTCCGGCCCCGCTCCCGCTCCCGGTCCTATGTCCCCACGTCCCGATCCCGGTTCCGTACCATGGTCGGAGCCACCACTTCCGCCCCGCCGCGCGCGTCACGGCCGCGGACCAATCACGACGCTCACCGCTCTATCGTCCCGCCCAGTCCCTGTCCGTCACTGCCGCGGACCAATCACGACGCTCACCGCTCCATCGTCCCGCCCATTCCCTGTCCGTCACTGCCGCGGACCAATCACGACGCTCACCGCTCCATCGTCCCGCCCAGTCCCTGTCCGTCACTGCCGCGGACCAATCACGACGCCCCCCGTCCCCCCGCTCGGCCGCCCCGCCTTCCACGCGTGCGCGCTGCGGACGCCGGGCGCGAGGCCTGGCCGTTCTGAGCGGTTACGGCTGAGGGGAGCGGAGCGGGTCTTGGGCAGGGGCTGCTCTCGGGAGGGCGGGGAGGGCTGGCACGGGCAGTCCCGGGCAGCCCAGAGCAGCCCAGAGCAGCTGTGACTGCCCCTGGATCCCTGGCAGTGCCCAAGGCCAGGCTGGACACTGAGGCTGAGAGCAGCTGGGACAGTGGAAGGTGTCCCTGCCATGACAGGGGTGGCACTGGATGGGCTTTGAGGTCCCCTCCAACCCAAACCTCTCTGGGATCCTGTGAAAAACATCCTTCCCTCAGCTACCTGTGACTTCACAGGCCTGACCTCTTGGCCCGGGTTAATTCCCCTCCAGGGACCCTCGCCGAGCTGCAGCGATCGCTGGGCTCAGTCCTGTCCTGCTCTTGCAGTGATCTCACTTTGCCTTTGCACCTTCCAAGCAGCTGAGCACCCCCAGAGTCTGTTGATCTACAGACTCCAAGTTAAATACAGCCCTCTGATGCTCTCACTTTGTCATGGTCAGAAAGGAATCAGCCCTTTTCTTGGTGTTTTTCCATCAGGCTTTCTTAAGAGACGTTTCCCCAGGGGTTGTGGCCGGGGGCTGATGCTCATTCCTTGGCAGCAGCTGCCATCCTGTGGGACAGTGGGACATCCCTCCTCCGTGTGCCCCACGCAGCCGCCTCGCCACGCTCCCAGTGCCACGGCAGAGGTGCCTCCAGCCTGCCTGGGGCATTTTTCACTGCCTTCATCCCAGGGTTTGCGAGTCACAGATGACGTTGAATTAAAGAAACCAACAGTAATCACAACCCCGCTGTGGGGAGAGTTCTGGAGAGTTTCATTTCAAACCAGAACTGCTGCCGAAAGCCCCTTGACACGACCGTGGGCAGAATTGGCCTCTCTCAAACCTCTGATGCAGCAGATTTTGGGTACACCAGCCCAGCTACACAATGCTAGATAAACAGCTTTCTTCAAATACTAGAAAGGGTTTTGTCCTCCTATTAAGACCTCAGCTTTAGTGGAAGCCACAAAATCATAGAATGGTTAGGGTTGAAAGAAACCTTAAAGACCATCCAGTTCCATCCCCCTGCCATAGACAGGAAACCTTCCACAATCAAGTACATGTAGCCATTTATCCACAAAAATGGGGAAATCGAACCCCTGTCCTATTTTGCATTTCACAGAAATGAGCTTTAAGCCGCTTTCCACAGGTCCAGGGGCTGTTCACCCCCAGGGCAGCACTGGAGCTTCCCCTGCTGAGCTTCCCCAGGGTTCTCTCAGCTCTGTGTCCAGCCTGGCCAGGTCCCTCTGGATGGCAGCACCTCTCTGGGGTTGGTGGCACCTCAGGGCACCCTGCCCATGGTCCAGGGCATTAATTAATGATGATGTTAAACAAAATCAGAGTCCAGGATCAACCCCCAGTTACTGGTCTCCAAGAAGCCTTTGTGCCACTGATCCATCAGCTTTCAGTCCACATATCTTCAGCTTCTACACCCATATCAATCCACAAAAGCTCTGCTAAGATATTTTTTTATTATTATTCTCACAGAGCTGAGCCTGTCCTGAGCTATGTTGGTATCAGACAGTGCCATGTCAGTAAGATCAGCAGGTTTGGGGATTGAAATCCAGGAAAGAGCTCAGTCAATTCACTGCCTTGTGAAATAGCTGAATATAGCAACAGCATTTCTTAGGAAAAATTACACTGGGGATGTGTTTTACACTAAAAGCCACAGGGAATATACTAAATATACTTAAATATTTATAATTGAATATATCTGTATTTTATACTTAAAGCCACATGGCAGACTCAGCTGGACACCAGAATCCCAGGTCATGGCTGCTGGTTGGACTCAGGGATCACCTCAGATAAATGTGTTATGCCCAAGTTCTGGGGCAGGTGTTTTGCTCTCCCCAGTAAAAGAATCCACAGGTAGGCCTTTGATTTTCCTCAGCCAGGCTTTCCTTCTGGCTCGCTCTTTCTCTTCCGTGGGCTTTGCCTGCTGTGCCTGATGCTGAGCTGCCACAGTTGCCTCCCACACCTCCTGCTCTGCTGTCAGGAGCCTGAGCCCACTGTCCCTGTGGGAGCTGTGGGGACAGAAGGGTTTTATTCTCCTGGGAGCTTCATTCCTCATCTGTGAAGCCGTGCCAGGTGTTGGTTGGATCAGCTCTGAAGAAGCTGTGAAGAGATCGATGACCTGATCCCCATCTTTGGGGCCAGGAGTGCCTTTCCCATGGCCCCTGGGAATTTTCCTTTGTCCCAGCAAACCACAAAACTTGGGACGTACAAGACAGGGAGGAGGGATGGAGGATTTCACAGCGGGGCCATGCAAGGAGTTCTTCAGCCTGAGCCGCAGCCTTTTGGTTTCAAAGGGTGTGGAGATTCTTGTCATGGTGAGAGAATGGCTGTGCAGCCTGGCACGCCTGAGCTGCACTGTCCGCTCCTGCTGCTGCTGCAAGGGCACTTCAGCCACTGGCACCTGCCCAGGGCGCTGCTGCTGCACCTCCCTGGGCTCTGCAGAGAGCTCAGGAGTGGGGCTGGCTGTGGCTGGCTTGCAGGAGCTCTGCAGGGTGCCGATTGTTAGGAGGAACTTGTCAGGGGACATTGGACGGCTTGGGTTTCTCTGGGCCAGCTCATGGTCCAACGTGGCTTCTGCCTCCTCAGGTGCAGGGGGAGCTGGGCCCTGTTCAGCTTCACCACCTAGAGCCAAAAACAACACATTTGGGGTTCAGAGGCTTTCCCACACACTGCAGAGCATAGAATCAGAGAATCCCAGAGTAAGCTGAGTTGGGGCGAAGCCACAGGGATCATCCAGTGCAGCTCCTGGCCCTGCACAGACCACCCAACAATCCCACCCTGGGCATCCCTGGAGCGCTGTCCAAGCTCTCCTGGAGCTCTGGCAGCCTTGGGGCCATGTCCATTCCCTGGGGAGCCTGGGCAGGGCCAGCACCCTCTGTGGGAAGGACCTTTCTGTGATCTCCAGCCTGACCCTCCATCCCAGCTCCAGCCATTCCCTGTGTCCTGTCTTTTACCAAGCAGAGCATCAGTTGGTATCTGCTGGCCTGAGAAGCAAGAACCATTTCCTAGCCCATCAGAATCTGCAATATTCAGTTTGTGGAGCTGGAGGATTTGTCATCACACTGTATTGAATAGCTCTGACTAAAAACAAAATAACATCCCTGTGTTACAATTGAAAAGGTGCCTGTTTCTGTGCAGTTGCCTTTCCCAGTGATGGCAGATCCTCAATGTAGGTGTTCTCTCACTTTCTTGGGTGTTTGCAATGAATAATTCAAGCCCTGAATCAGCAGCGTTGTTTCCAAGCCCACCAGCTGTGTGAATATGAATACTACTACTGATTTCTGTCTTACTCAGTTGGAAAATGACAGTGCCTGTCTTGAAAAATGTGTTGAATTTACACCAAACCCTTGTAAAAAGGCAGAAGAGTTTCACAGAAGCCTAGAAAATGACAGAACCATTGAAATGGAGCAGCACATCTGCTCTTGACAACAGCAGAGTCTGAATATTGACTGGGCTGACAGCAGTGGCTGCTTGGTTTGTAACTCAGTTAGGAAAAGCCAGAAAAGCAAAGGCTCAGTGTGATACTTTTGGGTCTTCCACGGCTCTTTGGTGACTTGTCCTGAGCTTGCTGCTGCTCTGCACCGGCACCTTGGCGCTTCCCCTTCCGGGGCTTCTTCTCCTTCTTCAGCAGCTCTCTGTCAGTGGGTAGCGAGTAGTCCCACACCACATCCTCGAACTGGAGCACCAGCAGCCTGCTGTGGGAGTTGGTCACCATCCTGGAGAAGGGAGGGAAGAGCCATAAAAACACAGAATCAGACACAGCACATCCTGCCTGAGGGGCTCCTGTGCAACACAAACCCCAGGGCCTCAACAGATCCAGGATCATCTCTCCTTGAAGGAGCAGCAGCAATTAACCCCATCAATCAGACATTGCACATTTTAACTCGTGTTCTGTGTGAGTCTCTGGGGCTCTTTTCATTCAGCTCCACGGCAAAATTAATTTAAAAATACTTAGGATGAAAATCTCCAGCTGTGGACAGAGTAGTGCTAAAGGATGGAAGTACCTAACTACAAATACCATATTGCCAGGGACATCTAAGAGTGGATTGAAGAGCTGTGCTGGTCTGGATGGGATGGAGTTCATTTCTTCCTAGCTGCCCATTTATTGCTGTGTTTTAGAGTGTGGCCAACCCAGCCTTGAAACCACAACAGTGTTTTACCCATTGCTTGCACAGAAGCTGGGAGCCACCTTTAGTAAGAGGTGCAAAAGTGAATGAACCTGGAAGGATTTCTCATTATTGGCCATTATAAAGAGGCTGTAGGTCAGGGAACAGGCAGAGACTGTCAGGCATTGATTCTCTAACCTCCTAAAAATTTCTGGATTCAGCTTTACTGTTGTGTCTGTATCTTCTGCTAGAGAGAAACAAGAAATTGTACATTGCTGAAGAGACTAAGGAAATCTCCTCAGCCATTATGAACTAAACCAGACTACTGAAGCAGTTAATCAATAGTGGAGCCACTTAAAAGCTATTTGTGAGAAGGAAAAACACACCATTCTTGAATTTTCAGTGTAATCTACCAGATTTGGGTCAGAGCCTGCTGGCAGCTGCTGTCACCCACCTGTTTCCTGCAACGTAGAGATCAGACACGGGGTCCCTGCTGCTGCTGGGCTCCAACACTCGGAGGCAGGTTCCAGTCAGGAAGTTGAAAATCCGAATGTGTCCATCAGCACAGCCACTGATGACTCTGAGGTACAGGAACTCCAGGGACAGGACTTCCCTGAAAACACACTGGGTGAGGGTTGGCACTTGTATGGGGCTTACACAAGGAGAAAAGGTCCTGGGGAGAAGCAGAGCTCTGGCTGCAGCCACAACCTGCATTGAGGGGCTGATCAGGGCATTGCAAAGCTCTGACAGAGAGGTCTCAGATCACTCTACATCCAAACCAACAGCCCAGTGAATCCTTGCACTGGAAGCTGTCCCTGCCCATGGCAGGGGCTTGCAATGAGGTGATCTTTAAGGTCCCTTCCAACCCAAACCATTCTGGGATTCTGTGATTCCATGCTCCCCATAGCAACCATATGGTCGTGGCCATCTGCTGCATTTGAAATGTCAGTTTTATGTCCAGGAAAATCAGTGAAAACTGTATAATTCTCCAGTTTTCACAGTTCTAGATACAATTAAAGTTTGAGAGAATGGCATAACATGCAGTTGGTCAGCATGAAACTGGGCCACCTCTATTCCTGCCCAGGTGAGTGACACCTGTGGCACACAGTGGGGGATCCTCGGAGTATTGGACTGTACTCTGTCTTTAGTCATCCCTGGTTGTGATAAAGTGTTGTGGCTTTGCATTTCAGGTTGTTCCAGGTCTTTACTGAAAATACTGCTTGTGATCATGTGGTGCCTGACAGAGCCTTTGAGACAAAGACTGGTGAAAGTGGGGCTATTTTCAATCCTCAGACTGGTAATTAAGGCATTTTCTAGTCCTGTAAGGTTCACATTTTCTTTACAGGTCCAGTCCACTGTTGAATACAACTTGAAACCCATCTGATTCCTACTTGGGATGGAAGAAAGCTATCAGGCATCTCCTGAATTTTCCCAGCATGCTCCATCCCAGGGCATATCCATCACTGCTCCCTGTGACGAGGTGCCACTGGTCAAAGGACAAGCAGAGAACTGGGCCTTGGTGCCTCTCTAATGTCTGTAAAGTAAAAGAAGAAGGTGCAACACTAAGAGTAA
Organism: Parus major; assembly: GCF_001522545.3. Classification (NCBI taxonomy): domain Eukaryota; kingdom Metazoa; phylum Chordata; class Aves; order Passeriformes; family Paridae; genus Parus; species Parus major. Next base: position 11,019,994 of record NC_031786.1, on the reverse strand, counting down.
TCTGGATGTAAATCTGTCTGGAGTGTGCCATGGCATTCAGGACACCAGCCTGATATGGTTTTACAGGTTGTAATTGTACCAGCACACCCTATGGATAACTGTTTGTTTTATAGTCACTGAAATGTTCTGGGTGCTGCTGCTGAGCTCCTGGCATGGAATAACATCCCTTTTCCATCTTTATTACATGTGAGATGTTATTCCACCTTTGTGGTCTCTGGAATGTTGTCCCGGGAGGGAAGAGGGGGCTGCCCTGGCTGTGGGGGAGGTGCTCAGCTGGAGCTGGGATATCTGAGATTCCTGGGCTATCTCGCCAGTTCTCCACAGGTAAAGAGCTTCCCTCCTCTCCCAGGGAGGGACTGACACTGACCCTGGACACTGGATCAGGGAATTCACAGACTCAGTGCTCCCACAGCTGCCCAGCTGCTTCAGCTCCAGAATCTGCTTCTGAGAGCGAGGTTCCTGGTTTGGGCTGACCCCTGGTGCCTCCAGCCCCAGGCTGTGAAGCTCTCCTATCACCTCCCCAGGTTCAGGAGGTTTCTATGGAGCAGAGATGAACAAATCTACATAGAGCAAGCAGTGATGGGGAGGAAGCAAATTACACCCTGCGTTAAAATCAGCAGTGTCTGAAAACTGGCTGCAAGTCAGTTTTTAAATTATCTGCAGTTTCCTTGATTGGTTTAGGCTGCTTTGGGGGTTGTTTGGGGGGTATTTGGTGGGGTTTTTTTGGAAAGCCTTTGGCAAATGCAAAAAACTCTGATGAACTAGAAGAGAGTTTTGACCATTTAGCACAGAATTATCCACCCAAGAGGAAACTCACTTTGATCAGAGCCCCTGTCTCAGCACTCCAGACCTTCACCAGCCCTTGGTGACCCCCACTGACCACATGGGTCCCGTCCATCCTCACTGCCCACACAGGGCTGTTGTGCATCAGAGTCCTGAGACAATTCCCACTTTTCAGGCTCCACACTGTTGGGGCAAAAGGGAGGAGAATTAAAAGCACATCTGCCCCAATGGTGAGTTTTGAGAGTACAACATGCATTCAAAAATACTGGTGGATTACAGTCACACCTTGTACCTGCAGCTCTGTGAGGAGCTGACTGTTGGCTTAAAAAGCATAATTGCATGGCAAAACATTTAAATGTGAAGTCCACAAAAAACACATGTTTTTCACCTTTATTCTATAAGGAAACATCTGGCAAAGCTGAAGGTTAATACCACTTGCCCAAGAGTTGGGATGGCATTATAGCCATTAATTCTGAATAAATTCACAAAACCATTAATTCTGAATAAAAGCAGAAATAATGAGAATTTAGTCCCTGACACAATCAGAGACTGTGTGTGCATGTGTCCCCAGCTTAGGCCCTTGTGGAAACAACCCTCTGACTCACAGCCTTCCTTCCACCCTATCCCTGTGTCCCACTGCCCCAGCTCCCTGCCCTCTGCCCGTTGTCCTGCAGTGATTCTCTCTGGCTGGGAGCTCCCAGGGCTGCCTCTCACCTTTCACCATCCCATCCCCGGCTCCGGACACAACGTGCTCCTGGTGGGAGTCCAGGCAGGTGACTGCGGCGTAGTGACCCGTGAAGGTTCTCACACAGACACCGCTGTGAATATTCCAGCACCTACAGAGCGCCGACCCAAGAGAGGACAAACCAGATGGACTCCGAGATTCCTTCCATGTGATTCCATATTATTTCCTATTTAATGTGCCCAACTCTGGCACATTAAATAGGAAATAAGCCACACACCAGGTTAAAATCAGGAGCTGTTCCACTGAGGCGCTGAGAAATCGCAGCGATCAAGTCAGGTTAGCATTAAGATTTTACCCCTACCCTTGCCTTTGCCCTGGTTTTGCCAGGGGCTGTGTGTCCCAGGCACGGCCCCAGCTCACCTGAAGCTGAGGTCGAAGCTGGTGCTGCTGAGCAGGAGCCCCTTGTCCTGGCGGAGGGACAGAGCTCGGACGGGCCCAGCGCGGTGCAGCAGCAGCGGCACACACTGCCCTGCTGCCACTCGCAGCAGCCTCACGCCTCTGCTGCCAGCGGCCACCCAGTCCCCGCCTCTGTAGTGAGTTCTCCTTCTCCTGTCGTGTCTGGACAGAAGCAGCGCTGGGGTGAGCTTGGGCCAGCATTTCCCTGTGTTTAACTGAGCAGGGTGGGCAGCACTCCAGGGGGGAATCCTTCGCAGGGCACCACCACAGGCCCAAAATCTGCACATCCCTCTTTGGATCAGGGTGGACAGAGAGGTGAGGGCTCTTCCCAGCCCCATATCCCTTGGGATACCTAAACCTTACTCCTGTAAAAACAGCTTATCTTGGTATCTTTACTTAAAACATGGAGATTTCTTAACACTGACACTGAGGGACCCTTCTCCAGCCATCCAGGAGGATCACAGGGAAGGGAACAGCTTTCCTAAAGCTGCTGTTGGCCCCACAGCTGGGCACTCTACTCACTGCTCCAAGAGCACACGGGTCTTGTAGGGGCCACAAAAGACATTCCTCTCTTCCAGCTCGATCTTTTGAGTTTTCAGTTCTCGATAAGCCTCGTGCAGACTGAAATCCTCTGTCTGATGGCAAGAGAAATAAGGAAAAGTAACTCAGGGAGGCAGGAATGCAGCATTATTCCATAGCACTGAACGTGTCAGCTCTAGGGATGAACCCAGTGCAGACCCGGAGTGTTGGTAAGGAAAACCAGCAAGACCCTGCTTACTCCAGGGTTGTTTCCAGGCTGTGTTCTGTGACATAAATGGAAACCCTGAGAGCTGCACCCTTTATTCTGTGGGGAGCAGGGCCCTGGGCCCAGGATTGTGCCATGACTGGGGACACACTGGGATGAGGCAGAAGTTCAGGAATGCCTTCCGAACTCCCTCCCATGTGGGAAGGTGCTGAGCAAGCCCTGGTCTCTATGAACAGCTCACGATGGGGCAATCCAAAAGCAGGAGTGGGAAAGAACAAAGCAATTCCAAATTCACTGTGCTCTCTTCCAAGAGCTGTCCTCTCTCCTCCCCAAACCCCGACATGCAGCATCTGTGGAAGGCAAAGAGCCTCCAACAAACCTTTGATTTATGTCTCTTGGTCTGCTCCTTGGCCTTCACTTCAACGACCTCACCCTCATCATTTAACTGGGGAATTTGCACATCGACTCTTTTAGCATAGTTTGGAATGGCTTTTCTAGGACACAACTCCTGGAATAAACCAACAGAGACAACAGTTACTGCAGAGCCAAGGCATGCAGGGCTGCTGCTCCTCTCCTCAGGATGCTGAGGTTCCCTGCAAAGCTGAGCTGCACACACTGGCTTGTTGTTGAGACCTGGCTTACATTTAGCACTTTATCTACCTAAGGTTTAACTTCTGGTGAAAAAATAATTACTTTTTATTATTTTTTTCCAAACTCTAGTCTTAATCCTTTAATAAGCAGCAAAAGTTTGAGCTCATCTCATCTTTGGCAGGCACTCAGTTGATTCAGAATTCAAACTCACTGAGATGAGAGGCTCTCAAAACACCTTGGTCAACACTCAAGATTCATTTTTGGCCTGTGAAAGCTCCCCTGAAGCCTTTTTTGAAGGCTAGCACAGAGCTGAGATTCTGTGCTCTCTTCACAACCCAAAGCAGCAGAGGCTTCAGGCTGTCTCTTGGGGGAGACTCCTTCACACCTTGCTGGGTCTGTGGCAGGTCCTGCTGGCCAGGAGCTCTCCATTCCTGTGTACCAACCTCTGCCCCCAGCTCCTCACAGACACCTGGCATGTCCCTTGCCCTGTGTGGAGCGAGTGAAGCTCATTCCTGAGCTGCCTTGGGAGCGGTTGTAACTCTGCCCAGCCTCCACTATCTGTGGAAATTTTCATTGTGAACTCTGCTTTCTTGAAGAATGTTTGGATCCATTTTTAGAGTCACAGGCTCTCTAAAGGAGTGTAAAAACCATTCTCTGGTGCTTCCTTGTGACAGTGTGAAATGTCACCTGGCTTTGCTCTGCAGCTGGAAGGGCCATGGCAGAGTTGGGGTCAGCCTCTGGTACAGGAATTTCCATTTAACAGCTTGGGCAGCAACAAAAGCCCCTCTTTTAGACGTGCATCATAATGGCAGGAGCCCAGGTGTCCCACCTGCAACTGCAGGAGGTCCTTCTGCACTGTACTCCGACACTCCTGGTCCTCCCGGACCTGCCTGACCAGGAATTCCCAGTGGCCATTCACAGAAGAACAGGCATCCAGGGATTTTTGATCCAAAAGCCCTGGGAAGTTAAAAGGGAGAGGTTGGCTAATCCCCACTGGAGACCATCCCTTACCCTTGGGGGAAGTCACTGGAAAATCAGAGCAGCTTTACCCAGGATGGCCATGGACAGGTGGAACGGCAGGATGCGAGTGAAATCCTTGGGCTGGCTGACATCGGAGTGTGACTGGAGAGACGCAGGAACCATAGTGGCACCTGCATCAGCTAAGGACAAAGGTGAGCTGTCCCCTGCATTGGGACCTTCCTGGCAGGGCACTCAGTGTTGTGGGGCCAATAGCTTGGCACCGCCAACGGTACCGGTACCGGCACCCCCAGCGGCACCCCGACCGGTACCGGTACCGTCACCCCCACCAGCACCGGTACCGTCACCCCCACCAGCACCGGTACCGTTATCCCCACCAGCACCGGTACCGTTACCCCCACCAGCACCGGTACCGTTACCCCCACCAGCACCGGTACCGCCGCCGCCTGGCGACAGTTACCGTAATAGCCAACCGGCGCCGTAATGCTGCTAAGAGCTGCGCAGCCCGCGGGCACAGCCCCTCGGCAGGCGGCGCCGGCGGTCGTGCGGGGGATGGGGTATGTCGAGAGTTTGGGGATGTCGAGAGTTTGGGGATGTCGAGGGTTTGGGGATGTCGAGGGTTTGGGGATGTCGAGGGGATGGGGATGTCGAGGGGATGGGGATGTCGAGGGTTTGGGGATGTTGAGGGGATGGGGATGTCGAGGGTTTGGGGATGTCGAGTGTTTGGGGATGTCGAGGGTTTGGGGATGTCGAGGGTTTGGGGATGTCGAAGGTTTGGGGATGTCGAGGGGATGGGGATGTCGAGGGGATGGGGATGTTGAAGGCTTGGGGATGTCGAGGGGATGGGGGATGGAAGGGTGATGGCAGGTGCCAGGGGATGTTGAGGGATGTTGGGGTGCCAGGGAATTTTGGGGGATGTTGGGATATGTTGAGGGATGTCAGGGGATGTGAGAGGATGTGGGGGGGTGCCAGGAGATGCCAGAAGCCCCTCCACAGTCAGGGCAGAGCACCATGCCAGCCCCAGGCTGGGCAGTGACACAAATGGGCACAGAACGCCCCACGGAACGCCCCGGGAAGGGGAGCACAGGTGGCCTTTGGACGCCGGTGTTTGGTTTTAGACACAGAAGCCCAGAGGTCACCCAGGTCATGGGCACAGTGCTGACCCAGGGTTTCAGGTAGAGAGGCTGAGCAAAGGCTTCATGATCTGATGGTTAACTTTATTGCAGAACTCTCTGAATCTTTCACCAAATGGAGGAGGCCCCTGCCCAGCCCAGGAGCCCCAGGAAGCCATGCCATGAGGAACTCAAGCAACATGGATGGGGATGGGGCAGGAAAAGCAGTGTCAACCGCCTCATGCTCCTGGGATGGGCAGGGAAGGGCTGGGAGTGGGTTGCTCATGGAGCTGGTAGCAGAGATGCCTGTTCTCACAGTTCTCAGAGGAGAAACTCCAAGCCCAAATTGTCCCTCCTCTGGTGGCTGTGGCTGTGCCCTCATGGCCACAGGGCTCGCTCTGGGGTGGGGATGGAGGCACCTGGAAGAACCTTTCCTTGTCCCACTCTCCCAGCTTAAGAGAACACCGAGCGTGGGATAGCGAAGAACTTGCACGGGATTGCCTTCCTCTCGATCTCGAGCCACAGGGAGAATAAATCCAGCTCCTTGTGCTCCATGGCCAGCTGGAAGGTGAATCTCTGCAACAGCGTGGTGAGGAACAGGAAGAGCTCGATGCGGGCCAGCGCCTCCCCGGGGCACATCCGCTTCCCTGGGCACAGAGAGAGGGGTGACACCGCTGGGGAGCCACGGGGCAGGAGGGTGGGCGGGCAGCCCACGGTGAGGTAGCACAGTGCTGGCACTGGGTGTCTGTGCTTGGGAAGCACTGACCTGCTGAGAACGCCATGAAGGCCTCGCGCTTCCTGAACTCGCCCTTTTCATCCAAGAAGTGTGTGGGATCCACTTTTCCAGGGTTCTCCCACTGGGTTGGATCCGAATGCACAGAGGAAAGTACTGGAATAACAGGAGTGCCCTGTAGGAGAGGGATGGGGCAGGCATGTAAGGAGGGACATCAGGACCACGCCACGGGCTCTGCTGGAGTGGATTAGTCCAGGGGGAGCATCCAGACACACGGGGGAGGCTGGGTGGACACCCCAATACCCAAGCAGGTTCCCATAGGGAGGCAGCCTGGAATGGTGGCTCTGTGCCACTGGGACAACTGACGTGGGGGTCTGATGTCCCTCTGGTCCTGCCAGTCTCTGTGCAGCTCACAAGACACAAATTACTGAGTTACTCCTGTGAAACTGCCCCAAATCCAAAGGCAGGAGATGTTCCCTCAGGATGGATTTTGCACACAATGCCCATGGTCAAACCAGGAGAGGTGGCTGTCCTCAAGTCTGCTGAGGGGTGATGGGGTCTGGCCTGGCCCCACCCCAGGGTGGGCTCCTGCTTCGGCCCTGCAGCCCTGCACGACTCCATGGTGGGAAGAGTTTTCCAGGATGAGCAAGGGAGCGACACGGGGTGTGAGCAGGACAGGCAGTGACATTCACCTGCCTCTGCTCCCCTCTGAAATGTCATTGCTACTGAGGATTGGGAAAGAGCTGGGACCTTCAGATGTGTGCAAATAGTCCAGGGACAAAGGCAAATGTCGGTCAAACCCCGCTGGTGACAGAGGCTCCGGGGCCAGCCTGTGTCATACCTTGGGGATGGAGTAGCCCCTGAACAGGACATCCTGCGTCGTCATGCGCGGGAAGTTCTCAATGCGCATCTTGTGGTAGCGCTGCAGCTCGTGGATCACAGCGTTGGTGTAGGGCATCCGCAGCTTGTCCTCTGTGCTGGGGGCACGGCCAGTGCCCACCACAGCATCAATCTCCTCCTGGACCTTGGCTGGGGACAGCAGAGGGGGCTGGGTGCTGCTGTGCAACCTCCCCAGAGTTTCTTACTGACCTCCACAGACACTTATCCCAAACCGTGGGATGGGCTAGAGGGGCAGCAACCTGGCCTAATCCCTTGTAGAGCCCAGAACAGAGCCTCTGTCCTCATCCCTCCCTGCATCAGGCAAGCTCAGAGCATCTCCCACAGGCCAGTTCAGGGACATCTGCACAGGCAGGGATGGGGCACAGGGAGAAGCACCTGGCCTGTGGGAATCCATCTAATGGCTCCCATCCTTGGGTGACCTCACAGGATGATTTGGGTCTGCCCCCAAATGGGACCCTCCAGGCCTGGGACCCTCTGCCCTGTGAGCACCCCAGGCACAGGAGCAGCTGTGTTTTGCTGGCATACCTTGGATGTGGGGGTGCTTTGCCAGCATCAGCAGGAAGAACACCAGGGTGTTGCCGGTTGTCACCGTGCCGGCGCCGAACAGGTTGAACACTGACATGATCAGGTCTTCATGGCCGTACATGGTCTCTGGGCTGCCCTTCTCCTGCAAGAAGGTGTGGTGGGGTGGTATTCAGTACTGTCTGGGTGATGCTCTGGGCTGCAGCCAAGCTGGAGGGCAGCCCCCCTCTACCTTCTCTGCTCTCATCAGGAAACAGTCGATGTAGTCCCGGGGGCAGCTGGAGTCCAGAGTCAGGTGGTGGAACCGCACCTTCTCCTTGATGTGGTCCTTCAGCTTCTGGCAGTCAGCCAGGACTTTCTTGTGAGGCCCTGGGAGCCGGTGCATGATGCTGGGAAAGGTGTTGTACACCTGTGTAGGGACAGGGCATGGCAGGGCTCAGGTTCCTGCTTTGTCCCACCAGAGCCAGGGAGCTTCCTCAGCCCCCTAGGGCAGCAGGCAGAGGGTGCTGAGCACACCAGGCTCCCACCTTGGCGAGGGGGGACAGGAAGAAGCTGACGTAGTTCCCAATGGCATTGATCAGCTCCAGGAAAGCCACATCGCTGTAGCTGTAGCGGCTGCCGAAGACCACGGAGCAGATCACGTTGGCAACCGCGTATCTGAACATGGTCATTGGCTCAAAGGCATTGCCTGCAGCCACAAGAGGTGAGAAAAGCATCCAAAAGTTACCAGTTATTTATCTGCTTCAAGACAAAGAACACCCCTTCCCCCTTGCTCCAAGGCCCTGATTTTGAAGCCCCTGATTCTGGCTGATCTGCTGGGCCTGACAGCCACAGCAAAGAGCCCTCCTGAGCCGTGGGCTCCTCCATCCTTCTCCCTGCCCCTAAAGCCCACCCATATCTTGGGCTGAGGGAAGTGCAGGCATCTGCAGGAAGCCCCAGGAGATGTGTGGGCACTGGCAGGGTATTGTTGGAGGGGAGGAAATCACCCTGATAACCCCGGATCACTGGGACAGTGTCCTAGCTGTGCATTCCCAGGCCCACACAGTTCTGTTCTCTATTCCTGTTCTCCTTCAGGGAATGAAGCACCAGTTCAGAGCAGGATCGCCCTGCTGGCCCTTCAGCTGTGGCTGCAGCACATCCCTGCAGCCCCTGGCTGGGGTGGGGCTGGATCTCAGCCCTTCCCTGCAGGGGTCACCCACACCAGGCCCTACAAACAGCTCTGGGGCCACCCATGTCCCATGGGGCTCTTGTATGTCCTCTGCCTGCCACAGGGCCAGCAAGGATAGGACCACGTCACCTCTGAGCTTTGCCAGCAGCTCCACCAGGTGCTGAGCCTCCTGCTGCACCTTCTGGGACATGGAGCTCTTCCCCATCCCAAAGTCCCGCAGGGTGCTGAGCGTGAACCTCCGCAGCTCCCGCCACTTCTTCTCGTCGTTGGAGAGAAATCCTGGAGGGACACGGAGGAGATCAGCCCCTGGCCACCCTGCTGCTCCCCAGGAGTGGGAACCCTGGTCAGAGCCAGGCTGAGGAGCAACAGGGCAATGAACCAAGGAACAGTGCGGGTGTGCAGTGTCCATGAAAGGATGAAGATCTTTGCAGCAACTTAGAACAAAGCTGGAACTGCCTAACTGGAATTAATACTGTCCTTGACAAGGGGCTTAGGAGTTGAAAGGTCTTGAAGAGTGGGAAATGGGTGTTGGAGGTCTTGAGTGCTGAGCTCTTCCTTAGACTCAGCTGTGGCCATCTGCTCACCCAGAGATCCAGGAGAGATCCAGGCACTCACCATAGTCTTTGGAGAGATGCTTCAGGGCGGGGATCTCAGGTCTGCCCCCAAACTCCTCGGAGTGTCCCACCAGGGCATCCTTCACTGCCTCGTACCCACAGAGCACCACCACCGGCTTCAGCCCCAGCCACACAGTGAAGATCGGGCCGTAGGTGCTGCTGAGCTGGGGGGACGAGCAGCTCTGTGAGCCAGGGTCCCACACCAGTTCATTCACTCCATTTCAAACTGGGACGTGAGCCCACAGCATGGTGAATGCCCAGCAGGGAGGGGAAGTGCCTCCCTCAAAGCTGTCACCTCATCCTGCACCTTATCCCTGTCCCTGTCCCTGGGGGTTTTATTCCAGTGACACTTTGGGGGGTTCAAAGCACCATCTCTGGGAAGCGGCTCTGGACAGCGGCAGCACTGTAGAGGGTGCAGGGGCACTGTCACCACATGGGTCCCTTACAGGAGAAAGGCTTTGATAACAGGGTTGAGTCTGCCCCCAACAGAAGGGATTTAAGCAATTCCTCCCATAGAGCAAGAGATGAGGGAGGGGAGAAGAGAAAAGAAAGGTAGGAAGAGTCACCTGTGGGATTCCCCTTTTATTTTGGCATGGAACTTTCCCGCTGTCTGTCCTGCTGGGGGTGCCAATGGGTCCAGCATGTCCCTTACCTTCTCGTAGTGTTTGTAGAGGGGCAGGACATCTTTCTGCCACAGGTTACCCAGGATGGGCCATGGGGCTGGGCCAGGAGGCAGCCGGCTCCTCTTCGTGTCACTCCTCCAAACCAGGAGCCACAGGATGGAGAAGAGGAGGAGGAGGGTGAAAAGTATCCCAGCAAATCCAGCATCCATCCTCACCGTGCTGCCGAGCAGGGAAAGAAACAAAGGAATTCCAGGGAGGAGGCTGAGCAGAGAGCAGAGCAGAGCCCAAAGCTGTTGTGTCTGCCCTGCCTGAGCACAAAGGGCTCCAGGCTGCTCAGGGACCCGGAGGTGCTGCTTTGTCCTGACCGGGCGCTCCTGTCCCCTCTGAGCTGTCCTGGGCACTGGGAGTCCTGTGAGAGCCGGCAGGAGCACTGGGGAGATGGTGACTGTCCCCTGCCCGTGCTGCTGAGTCACCTTTGCTCTGTGCTCCTTTGTGGTGGCACACGGCAGAGGAAGATGTCACTGTCCTGGCCAAGCCTTTCATGTCCCCTCCAGTCACTGCCCTGCCGGTCACTGCCATGTTCACCAGGGCAATGACCTAGGAGGGGATGTTCTGGCAAACAAGCAGTTTGCAAGGCGGGCACTGTGCCTGGCCACACACCTGTGGGCTAACAATGTTCCATTAATCTCCTCTCTGATGAAAATCGGCTCAGAAAATAGAAAAAACACTTCTTTTTTTTTCTGGTATCTTTTGGGGTTCCTTTTGGGCTTTGGAGGAAAATCAGCCCAAGGTGTTGTGGTTGTTGCAGGTGTGGGTTAACTCCTCCCTGGGCTCCTCCAATGTGCGTCTTGCTCTGAGCACCTGCACATCTGGCTGCACACAAGCACATCTGGCACGGGCACAGCCAACCCACGTCTGGTCAAGAGCGCTCACAGCTTGGCTGAGCAAGCTGGGCACAGGCCAGCTTCCAGGAAAATATGGGATTCCTCCTGGAGGAGAAGAGGGATGAGGTTCAGGTCCATGCTGGTCCTCGCAGAGGAAGGAGCCCCTCAGCAGAGGGAATTCAGTGGTGCTGGCAGAGAGGAGCCTGCCCTGCACCACTGACCTGGAGCACAGCATCTCCTGGCACAGCCACGGGTTGAGGCTCCCCCAGGCTTTGGGGAGCTCTCCCAGCCTCTGTGCCCTCCTCACACCCTCCCCACACAAGCCATTTCCAGCTGATTTCCAGATCCCAGTGTGGGCATGGAGCAAAGCTACCCCCGTGGGTTCCCCTGATCCCTGCTCAGCTCAGTGCTGACACTGACACTAAGGCAATTAATGTTATCCTAATGCCACTTTCCCATCGGCATCCTGAGCCCTCCGAGGTGCTCTGCTCCCCCAGGGCCTCATCCCTGTGGAATGGAGGATATGTAAACACCTCTATAGAACATTCCAGGCTCTCCCCTCTCCCCTCTGCCAGCCCAGGCTGAGGCAGCCCTGGCAGCCACTGGCCACGAGGCCCAGACCAGTTAATGACTGAGCTGGGAGTATTTTTGGTTGCTCTCAATAATGCAGCAGCACTGGCTGAGCAGAGCCTGGCTGTAATTACAGGGCCAGTGTCATTTTTCATCACTGTCGCCCTGCTGGCTGCGAGGGAGCTCCACAGCAGCATGATGCCAACGCCCCTGTCACAGCCCTGGCATCATTTCTGGGGATTGCTGTGGGGTGCCTGCAGAAAATACAGTTGTGTGCACTGTTAACCAACCCCTGGTGTGAGGGACAGGCACAGTGGGATTTGTCCCTGCAATAAAGCGTTGTTTGTGTGGTCCCAGGGCTTTGTCCTGATGGGACAGAGGCAAAGCAGTGGCCAATAGGGCATCCTCAGTGCCCATTGAGGAGCCAGAAGCCAGCCAGTGGCCACCTCAGGGTCAAGAGAGATCCGTGTGACATCAGCAGTGCCGTGGTGGTGAAGTGCTGGAGCTGTGCTGGGTGCTGCCTGGTGATGGAAGCCACTGGAGCATTGTGGGCCCAGCTCTGGTACAGCCCTGGGCACTGAGCAGGGCTCCAGGCTTTGCTCCCTATGGGTCCAGCACCATATGGGTGCACCCTCTGGGGCTCAACACGGCAGTGCTGGGCCCTTCCTTCATCTGCCTCCACGTCCCAGCTAAACCAGGCAGCCAGCTTGGCCAGGCTTTCCAAGACATGCTCGGCCCATGAGCAGCACAACTCTTTCCCATGGCCAGCATGTTTCTCCTGGTTCCTGAAACACCTCAGAGGTCTCTGGGAGCCCTGGGGACAGCTGGGGTGGGATCTGCTGTGGGTGTGAGAGGCAGCCAGGTGGTTCTGTGTCCACTCTTCACAAGCAGGAAGATGTAATTCAAGAGGAAGAAGAAGCAATCCTCAGTTGCCCTCAATAAATATCATCAAACACTGGCTCCTGGTCCAGCAGCAGCAGGTGATTTGTACAGGGGTGGCAAAGCAGGGCAGAGCACAATCCCGGCCTTGGGAACAGGTGTGGGAAGGGTAATGGTTAATCCAGACTTCATCTGGATCCTTCTGTGGCTGGGAAAACAAGAACCAGACTCTATGCCCGTTAATCAGAGCGCACAGAAGGCAGAGGAAGGCAGCTCTGTCTGCAGTGCCTGCAGGATCCATCCTGCCCCAGAGCTGTGCACATCACAGGCAGGATTCCCGAGGTCCTGACCCCGCTGTGAGGACAGGCAGATCCCAGAGATCCGTTAATACTTGGGAATGCTCCTCTGGAGCGGGGCCTGCTCCGTGGGCATGGACCCTGTGCTGCCCCGAGCACCAGAGAGCAGTGGGAACCCATCCCAGTGCAGGGAGTCATCCCCTCACCGCCTCCAGGACAACCAACTATGAGGATATAATTAAACTTTCCAATAGTATTTTGATTTCTGAGCCCCCCCTGCTTCCCCTGCCGCCCATCTGAGGGGTGTCGGGGGTGAGGAGTGACTCTGGGTGGGTTGCCCATAGAGCCTGCAGGAATTAATTGCTTAATCACAAGCATTCATTCATTTATCCCTCCCGTAATTCCCTGGACAGCGAGGTTGGCTGCAGCAGGGGGCTAGCGGTGGGTCCAGATTATGGATGCAATTCCAGGAAAGGAACCTGCAGCTCTCCCTGAACCCTCACTCCTCACAGGTCCAGGGCCCTGCTCCCACTTCCCCATAGACATGGCTCTAGTCCTAAACAATGTTTGGAGAGGGAAAATGTTGCACTATGTTCATGGAAAATGAGCCGAGCCTTGCCATGCTCCCCTTTTCCCAGTGGTGAGATGGATCCCAGCAGGACGTCAGAGAAAATTATCCAAAGGATGTGAAATACATGGGATATCTTAGAACAGCTGCACTGCCCTGAAACCTTCCCGTCCTGCTGTTCACCTTCCTGCGATAATTACAGAGAGGAGAAAAAATCCCCCCCTTCTCCTCCTCTGCTGCCTTCCAAACACCCCACATCCCTACCCAGAACACGGCGCTCCTCTGCTCCCCGTTGTGCATTTATCACATCCATAAACCTCACTGAAACACGTCCATTTCCTGGAGAGGGGAAATCAGTGCTCCACACAGCGGAGGTGACGCTCAAGCCCCCCGAGCGGGAGCGGGGCACCCACCGTGGAGCCAGCCTGGAGACCTGGCTCTGGCACCGTGTCCCTGCCCATGGCACCGGGGCCGGCTGGGAAGTGCCAGCACCTCCCCTGCGTCTCTGCAGCCGCTCCCAGCTCGAGGCCTGCAGCCCCCGGAGGGCGGAGAGGGCTCGGTGTACCTTGTCCCTGCAAACCACCCTCGGGACTGTGCGCGGGGGCAGCAGGCTCTGCCCCTCCTCCTCATCGGCCAGGTCCCCTCTGGCGGGGGGTTTAACCCTGGGCGCTGTGCGGCGCCGGGGGATCCCTGCGGGAGCGGCGGGCACAGCCCCGGGCAGCAGCGTCTGCCCTGTCCCGGGCAGGAGGGACAGCTCCGGTGCCATATGGCACCCGCTGGGACGGGCACCGCCGGGCCAGGTGACAGATGGCAGGTGGAGCAGGGCTGCTCCTCCCGGCGGCACAGCCGTGCCAGGCGCAGCGGCCCATTCCAGCCGGGAGAGGGGACGGGGGGATGCTGCAGGCCCCGGACAGAGAGCCCTGCTGCCGGGGAATCGGCTCCTGCCCGGTGCAGGGCTACTCACACTGCACAGGGACTGAAACACGGAGTGCACAGCCCGGCGCCTCCTGGGGCTTGGGAATGGGGGATGGGATGGAATCCTGCCGAGGTTGAAGGCTCGTGCTCCAGCACAGCTCAGACAGGACAGAGCAGGGGTTTGCTGTTGGTCACTTGTCCACACCAGCCCAGGGACAAGGGGTGGGAGCAGCTCCCCGGCCGCGCCCCCTGCTCCCCTCCTCCTTTTCCCTGTTTTCCTGCTGCAGGGATTGCACAGACACTGCTTCCATCTCACCGTTCATTATCTCTGTCTCCTGGAACAGCAAACAGGGAAATGTGATTAAAGCCCTGTAGCAGGGAGCTTATCAGCCTGTGGGAAGGCCATGAGTTCCCTCCTGCCAGGAGAGCATCCCTGGCGCGGCCGCGGTGTCCTGTGACTCCTGCTGCCTTCAGCCCACGGTGGGATGTGACCTCTGCAGGTGGCGGGCAGGAGGGAGCCTGTGGGGCAGGAGGGAGGATGTGGGGCAGGAGGGAGGATGTGGGGCAGGAGAGAGGCTGTGGGGCAGGAGGGAGGATGTGGGGCAGGAGAGAGGCTGTGGGGCAGGAGGAGCCTGTGCTGCACCTGCACGTGCTCCCATCAGCGCTGCTCTGTCAGATGGCTCGCCACTGCATTGGGCTGCTCTGACATTAATTGGCTTTGACCCATCTGTGCCGACGCTATCAGATCTTGGAGCGGCCCCGAGGTGCTGGGGTGGACGGGAGGGACAGCGCTGTCACCGTGTGAAGGAGAGCGGGTCAGAGCCGGCGGCGTCAGGCTCTCACACTGACCTTATTGGCAGCACTGCGCTGGTGAAGGCGAAGAACATCCGCCCTGACAGGGTGTTTTGGAGCTGCCGCTGGTCCAGGAGAAGCTGGGCGCTGTAACTGTTTGCCACAGGGATTTTCTCGGTGTTGTCCGTGAGGGTCACCCTTCCTGCGCCCATGGAAGGAGCCTCTTGCTGGCACCGGGAATAACAGCTCTGAGCTGTGCAGCTCCTTGTCCCTCTTCAAAGGAGCCAGAATTCCCTGTCTCCACCCCCAGACACCACATAAAATACCTGCTTTTTCCATCCCGCAGTAATGGTGCCATTTAGAATGGAAAAACGGGGAGAGGAAGTGCTGAGCCTGCACCAGCTGATGCCAGAGGAGATGCCAGGAGCTGCCTGGCTTTAAAACGTTCCCAGATCCTGAGAGAGACTGGGCATGTGGTGCAACAACAGCATCACCGGGAGGAGAGGGCGCCCTGGGCGCCGTCTCAGGAAAAACCCCCACACTGGGCATCATCAGAGGTTTTGAGTTCCTAAAGCGGGAGCCCAGATCCCTCTCCCCCACCTCTCTGTATTCCGGTGCTCGGGCTGTAAAAATCCTGGGGCTCCTTCCTAGCCCATTTTTCAACTGGGAAAAGGGACAGGACAAGGGCTGCGGGGCTGCAAAGGAGCAGAAACTTTGCGGAATCCAACGGTGAGCGCGGCTCTCCTGACCCGGCTCTGGCAGGGTGGAACACGGACAGGTGGAAAAGGGCCGGGAGCCGGGGATGTGCGAGCAGAGCTCCCAGCCCAGCGCAGGGACTGCCCTGGGGCTCTCTGCTCATGGCTGGCAGTGGCACTCAGCCTTGCGAGCGCGGCTTCCATCGCCCCCGAGGGTCGGGTCCAGATCGAGATTCAGGACAGGGAAACCGGGATGGGGAAGATGCGCCTGCCCTCAGGAAGCGTCAAGGGGCGTTCCCTAAGCAGGTTTCACATCCTCAGGAGGATCGGTAGATTCTGTCTATTGCACACCAAGATGCTCCAGAGCAATTAGATCAATCTAGTGCCCTTCAAACAGAGCGGTGCCAGCGTGGGCAGAGCCGCCCTTTGGGGGCTCCGCGCCCCGGGCAGGGCGGGAGCATCGCCCCAGCTCCTGCCCGGGCTCTGCAGAGCTTGGGGGGCACAAAGCAGCCGGGTAGAGGGGGCCCGGGGCTGGGACAGGCTCCTGCTCTCCTGCCCGGGGCTGCAGCCGGGTCCTGGTCCGGCTCCCCCGGCCCTACCCGGGGCTGCGCTGCCCCAGGGACTGTTCAAAACTGCCCCAGCCCCGAGTGTCCCGAACCCCAGAGGCTGGACAGCAGAGATGGGGGTGCCGGGGTGGGAGCCGGGAGCTGGAAGGGCTGCGGGAGCGGTGCTGGGGCCGCGGGAGCTCTGCGGAGCTGCCAAAGGATGCCAGGAGATCCTGGGGAATGCGGGGGCCGTGCCAGGGGACTCCGAGGTGATGTGGGGCGGATGCCAGGGATGCTGGAGCGGCGGCTGGGGCCGTGTCACGGGACCCGAGGGGATGCCAGGTGACGCTGGGCGTGCCAGAGGGATGCCGGGGGGACGCCAGGTGATGCCGAGGCCATGCCGAGAGATGTTGAAGGATGCCGGGGAGATGCCGGGGCTACGCCCAGGGATGCCGGGGTGAAGTCAGAGGATGCCGGGGGGGATGCCCGGCTCCAGGTTCTCTCCAAGACCCACCCCCTGCCCGGAGAGCCCGCCGGGGCGGGCGGCCTCGGACTACATTTCCCATGGCCGCCGCGGCCGGGGGCGGTGCGGGGAGGCGCGGGGGGCGCGGAGCGCAGGCGGAGGCGCGGAGAGGCGCAGGGGCGGCGGGGCCCGCTCGGCCCGGCTCGGCTCGGCTCGGCCCGGCCCGGCTCGGCGCCGGGCGGGGATGCGGGAGGGGCGGCCCGCGGCCCCCGGCCCCGCTGCCCGCCCGCACCGCCCGCACCGCCGCCACGATGAAGAAGCAATTCAACCGCATGCGCCAGCTCGCCAACCAGACCGTGGGCAGGTAGGGATGGGATGGGATGGGATGGGATGGGATGGGATGGGATGGGATGGGATGGGATGGGATGAGGGTGGGGACGGACCCTGCCCAGCCCAGCCCTGCCCACAGCACCCATCCCGCACCCTTCCTGCTCCCGCCCGCCCCGCCGCACCCTCACCTGCCCGTTCCCAGCTCCCTGCCCGCTCCCTGCCGGCCCCAGCGCCCCAATGCCATGTGTCCTGCCTGCCCCCCTGCCCTGGTCCTGCCCGCCCCACTGCCCTGGTCCTGCCCCCTTCCTGCCTGCCCTACTGCCCCTACTCGCTGCCTGCACTCTGGCAGCCTCACTGCCCTCATCTCACACTCTTCCCGCTCCCTGCCCCCTCCCTGCCTGCCCCTCCTCCCTTCGTGCCCCAGTGCCCTGACGCTGCACGTGTGCCACTGCCACCTCCTGCCTGCCCCACTGCTCCTGCTCCGTGCCTGCTTCCTTGCCTGAGTCCCGCTTGCCCCACTGGCCCTAATCCCACTCCCTGCCTGCTCCCTGCCTACCCCACAGCCTTCCTCCTCCCTGTGTGCCCCTTGCCCTGCTCCCTGCCTGAGCTCTGACACCCTCTGTCCTCACTGTGCCCCTGTCCCTGCCCCTCTCCCCGTTCTCTGACTGCCCCACTGCCCCCATACCCACCCCTTACGTCCTCCTTGCTCATTCCCTGCCTGCTCCCCTGCCAGTTAACCCCTGCCTGTCCCCGTACACCTGCCCTGCCCAGCTCCCTGCCCCTCTACCCACTGCCCTCTGCCTGTCCCTCTGTTTTGCCCATCCCCTCTGTCCCAGAGCTGCGGGGACACTCTCTGGGCTCCCCAGCCCCATGCTGTGGGGTACCCCACTGTCCCCAGTTCCCCTGGCACCCCTGGGTGGCCGTTTGGCTCTGGAGCCGGAGCTGTGCCCACGGGAATGCCCACGGGAATGCCGTGTGTGCCGACACGGCCAGGCCTGGGTTTGATGGTGGCTGTTGTGTAATTCCTGGAGATTTTGCAGCGGGGGGGGGGAAGAGGATTTATTTCTTTTCCCTTCCCGTCGCGGCTCTGGGGCACTGGCACAGCTGGAGCGGCTCCGCATCCCCTCGGCATCCCCAGGGCTCCTGCTGGCACCCCCCGTGTTCCCCACGGCGCCGGGGGCGCGTCCTGCTGGCTCGGGCGGGCACGGGCTGGGATGGCAGCGGCCCCGCCTGGGCTGCGGGAATGCTGGGCAGCTGCGGGAGCGTGGGCAGGGAACGCGGCTCCGGGGCTTTGCCGTGGGAATCGGCACAGGAGCCGTGCGGGGAGCGCGGGGTGGGAATGTGGAGTGGGAATGCGGTGTGTGGTGAGCATGGGGTGCGAGTGGTGCCAGAGTGCGGGGTGGGGTCCTGGAACAGGAGCGTGGCACCGGGAATGTGCGGGACACGGTGCAGGAGCGTGCTGTGGGGCCGTGGCACCGGGAATGTGCGGGACACGGTGCAGGAGCGTGCTGTGGNGACACGGTGCAGGAGCGTGCTGTGGGGCCGTGGCACCGGGAATGTGCGGGACACGGTGCAGGAGCGTGCTGTGGGGCCGTGGCACCGGGAATGTGGCGCTGGGATCGGGCTGTGGGAATGTGGTGCAGGAGCGCCGGGAGCCCGGCAGTGCCTCCCGGGGGGGAGCGGCAGGGGGGTGTGGGAAGGGGGCTGCTCTGGGGACAGAAGGTGAGATTTTCCCGTGGCGTTTGCGCCGGGCCAGGTTCCCACTCCGGACCCTCCCAGGGGGCTGCACGGGGGGCTGTCCCTTGGTTCCCCGCACGGCATGGGAGACGTGAGCCGGGCACTGCTCCCATCCCTGGCTCCAAAATGGTGCCTCTGCCAGGGCCGGGAGCACCCTCCTTCCCACATCCCACATTCTCCTGGGAATGGGGCCGGGGGCTCGGATAACCCCCTACTAATCCTCTTAGGGGATGTGCTGGGCAGCTGGGAGGCTCTGGAGGCACCCAGGGCCGGCGGTGGGATGCTGCCCCTCTTCCCTGGGATGGGGCACCCGGAGCATCCTCAGGGCTTGGCTGGATCTTACAGAGCATCCTTGTTCTCATCCCGGCTCTGCTGGCGCCCACCTCAAGGTGCTTTTCCCTTTTCCCACTGTGGAGTCCTGAGCAGTCCTCTCCAGACAGCCAGAATCAGGAATAATGGATAGGATTAAGGAATAATAGATGAAAATAGGGAATAATAGATGGAAGTAAGGAATAACAGATGAAAACGGAAAAATAAAAGGAAGTGGGAAATAATACATGGAAATGTGGAATAATACACAGAAACAAGGGATGATTAATGGAACTGAGGTATAATTAATGGAAATAAGGAATAATTAATGGAAATAAGGAATAAAAGTAGAACCCTGGTGTTTTGTCTCCCTGCAAGAGGCTCACAGGGGGACAAGCACCACATTCTTTGGGGGTCTGAGGGGTGTCCCCTCCTCCCTGTCATCAAACCCCAGCATGGTCCCCTTGCAGCTCCAGCGCCTTGAATCTGGGATTGGGGGTCACTGGGATGGATCCTGTCCCGGGCTGAGGGCTGTGCTGACATGGGGGCTGCCTCTTGGGGGTATTGCTTCATTCCAGGATAGTGGGGACAGCAGGGACATCTGCTCAGGTCCCCCTGCAGGGTGTGCAGAAAGGTGTCCCAGCCCCTGGCGGCTGTTCCTGCTTTAGGTGGAGAGGTTTCCATAAAAAAGGGAAGGAGAGAGGGGACTGAAGAGAAACTCCTCCGTGGGTCAGCAGAAGCCAGAGGGGACAGGCAGGAACAGCCCTTTGTTCCTGAGAGGAGGGCACACAGGGACCGAGGTGAGCAGGAGACTCAGGGCTTGGGCCAGGGCTAAGGTCAGGAGCAGGGCTGGGGTAGTTAGGGTTAAGGTAAAGCTTAGGCTCAAGCTTAGGGTTAAGGTCAAGGTTAAGGCCAGGATCGGTTCAGGATAAGGATCAGAACCAGGGAATTATTGGGGCAGGGTGGAATCAGGGTCAGGTGAGGAAGTGACTGTGTCCTTTCCAAATCCTTGAGCTTTGTGTCCCAGCTGCCACCACCGGGACCTTCCCAGCTCCGCTTGATGCTGGGAGCCAGCACAGAGCCCGTTCCCTGGGAGAGCAGCAGCTCCCACAGGAGCTGGAGTGGGAAGTTGGAACCTCTGCTGGACCCTGAGCATGTGGTTTATTTTATTTTAGTTTAGTTTAATTCAGTTTAATTCAGTTTAGTTCAGTTTAGTTTGTTTGGGGTTTTTTTTGTCGTTTCACTTGACAGAAAGAACTGGGGATGCTCAGCCCAGCCCAGACCCACACTTGGTACCCAGCCTTGGGAAGAATTCCTGTGCCAGTCCATGAGGGGCAATAATATTTATCTCCATGGGGTAGAAAAGGGGAAGAGAAACCAAGGAGTGGCTGTAGAACATCCTGAGGAGGTTTCCTGCAAAGTGTCTTTGTTCTTATTTCTGTTTGTCCGTGCCATCGGGAGATCCCGCCTGGCTCCAGGCAGTGGCACAGTGGCACCAGGGTGTCACCTCTGTCACTCCAGCGGCCTCAGCAGTGCTGGGAATTTCCCAGGATGGGCTCCGTAGGGATTTTTTTCCCATGGGGATTAAGCCAGGCGCTTGCAGCCACGTGCAGTGACACTCTGGGTTCCCCAGCAGCACAGGGGGATGGAGGACAGCAGGAATGGTGGCAGAAGCTCGGAGGGGTTGGATTTTTCCTCCTCAGCCTTTCTGAGAATCCCACGCTGTGACCCCCCTCCCAGGGGAAGTGGTGCCATTTGGGGCTGGATGTCCCCTCAGTGGCTCTCGGGGAGATGCTTTTCCAAGCCCCAGGACAGCCACACATCCAGACAAAGCCTTTAAACACCGAGGGTTTATTCCTGGTGGTGCAGGAATATCCGGCAAGAGAGAAGGACATTTTCTTCTGCTTGCACGAAATAAGGGCAGAGGGAAATAAAAGCACTGCCTGGGATTTTCCCAATGGGATTTGCAGGAGGGAACAACACCCTGTAAATAGCCGGGCTCCCCATCTGCGCTTCGGGGTGCCGGTGACTCGCTGTCAGCAGAACCTCCTGGGATTTCGGTTCTGGAGCCGGCAGATCCCGGCAGCCCCGGGGATATTTTTATCCTCCTCGCAAAGAGGCAGCGCTGACAACCTGGAATATTCATGGAGCGAGCTGAGGGTTTTGTCCCTGCTCCAGCAGCCTCGGGGCTCTGCACCCTGCAGGGGCTTCTCCACGGTTTCTAAATGGGGATGGAAGCGTGGTCGGGATGGGGAAGGAAGCTCCAGGAGCAGAGGGCCCCGAGCATCCCGTGCCAAAGGGATGCCTGCACAGAGCTCGCCTTGCCAGGAAGGGGCAGGAGATGAGGACGAGAGGCTTTTCTGCCTTGCAGACTCTGTCCCCCATTTTGCTTTGCTCCATTCGGTTTTCCCAGCTGTGGACAGGATGGTTGGAAGCTGCTCCAGCCCTCCCTGCCTGTTCCTCCTGCTGCTCCAGCCCGGCTCCGCAGCCGCGGGCAGCCGGGATGTCGCTTGTGTCACCCGCGGGCAGGACG
>NC_031786.1:10994753-10998463 GCF_001522545.3 Parus major | reverse complement strand
CGCCGGGGACGCGCCGGGGACGCGCCGGGGACGCGCCGGGGACGCGCCGGGGCCGTGTCCCCGCGTCGCGCTGGATGTTGCAGTCGGAGTCATTTCCCGGGGGAACTGAGCAGCGATTTGAGGATATCAATATTTGATGTTTTGCTTCTTGCCTGCTAAAAAGGCACCGGGAAAAATCCGCGGCTCCGCTGGGGCTCGGCGGGAGCCGGGCGGAGCCGCCGGGATCCGTGTCCCCAGGGAGGAGGTGGCCGGGAGTGCTCAGGTGGCGGCAGAAGGTGGGGACAGCGTGGCCTTGGATCAGAATCCAGCCTGGATCACGGAGCCCAGCGCTTCCAGGGCTGTGGGGGACACTGAGGGGCTTCCTCCTCCCTCTGGCAAACTCAGACGATGCTTTACCTGGGGGCTGCGGATAAACCTCATTCCCTAACCTCCCCTCTGGGCTTTGGGAGCTCGAGCGCCTGGAATTTTCTCCCAGGCACCAGAGGGAGATGCGACAGGACCAGGATGGAGCCGGGCACTGTCCCTGTGTCCGTGTGGGATGTGGGACAGCCCCACCCTTGGGAATCAGTGCTGCGGGAACAGAACAGCCTTGGCTGGGTGTTTGTGCCTCTCTTCCAGCCGTGGAACTATTTTTAGGCTGGAGCAAGGAGAAATCAGGGAATCAGTGTTAGTAATTAAATAGTGATTAAATATTTATGGGCAGGCTGCAGTGAAGAGTGGCTGGGGCTGGGGTCAAAGGGGTGTTTGGGCAGGAGATGGGGGTGAGGGGATTTTTGGGGCACCATGGACATGCTGTACCTCTGGAGAAGCATCCCTGCTCCTGCTGTCTCCACACTGCGCCTGATGCTTTCACATTCAGAGATAAATTGCCATGAAATCCTTGCTGTGCTCGGAGTTTTGCTGGCTCAGGGTCAAATCCAAGGCTGGCAGCTCCCTGTTGTGGGTGGCTGGAGCACCAGAGGGGGACAGTGATGGATGGTCCAGCCAGGCAGAGGGGCTGGCACCGGCAGATGCTCCAGGGAAGCACCGGCTCTGCTGCACCTCCCCAGGTCAAGGCTTTGGAAACTCATGTGTTTATTTGGGAGTCAACATGATTTGCTTGATTGGTGTTGATTTCTGCTGGCAGCAATGAACTTGTGCAGCAGCAAAAACCTGAGCGCGCCGTGGCTGTACCCCCACTCGTTGGCTTTAGCTCTCCGTGGTCATTGCCCCTTTTCCAGCTGCCCAGGGATGGAGTCCGGCTGCTGCCTGAGCAGGGCCTGGGTTTGTGCTGGGAAAAATGGCTCGGGGTGGAAATCTGGAGTGGAGGGGGGGGAGCAGGATTTTATTTGCCAAAAGGGAAGAGGAAGAGCATTGGGAGCTGGGAATGCTGGCTGCCCTCTCCAAGGGATGCTCCCTCGGGATGCATGAAGCTCATATGGAATGAAGTTCTGGGGACTTAGGGACAAGACAGGGAAATTGGGGTGTCCCTGCACCCCTCTCTTGGTAGGCACAGGGACCATCACCTGTCCTCAAGTGGGACTTCTTGGAGCAGCCCCTTTGCTTGTCCCAATCCATAAAATGCTGCAGCCTAGCTGTTCCCCCCTTTTCAAGCCAAATTCCTGCCTGGCAGACTCCCCAGCCCATGGGAACACCGTGGGATGCACAGGGCTGGCACAGGGGGATGCTTTCTGGTGAAACCACAGGGGTTGCTCTCACTGAGGATGTGCTTTAAAACATCAAGGCCAGATTTTTGTTATGCTCTTTGAAATGTGGTTTTCTGCTTCCCGAACACACCTCAGAGCATAGCACGGGTTGGGATGTGGCTGCTGGGAGAGAGACCTGCCCATGGGACCTGGGATGTGCAAATCCCACCCATCTCCTGGCTGGGAGAGGAGAAAACACAGAAAAAAAATAAATCCCTTTTTCTGTTCAAGTGAGGAAGTGATTCCTGGGGAGTGAGCAGCAGGGATGTGCCAGCAGTGCCTCACTCCCTGCCACCTCCCACTCCTTCAAGATGCTAAAAATATCCTGAGCCAGGGACGGACGTTGTGGCTGTGCCTGTGGATATTTGCTGCTTTTTTCCCTGTTTGTGCTAATTCTGTGTCACTTCCAATCCTGTCTAAATGAGAGTGAAGATGATTCCCAGAGGAGGAGGAGAAGCTGCTCAGCTCCCAGGTGGGCAGTGCTCCTTAGAGAGGTTCTAATCTATTTCAATGACCAATTTTTAAAATTAAAATAAACAGGGTTTGTTTAATTCATTTGTTTAAAAATTATTTTTAAACCACCTTAAATGCTGCGACATTTTTCATGCCCAAAGCAGATTTAGTGCAGTTGGTTTGGGGAGGGCTGGCACAGGGTGCCCAGAGCAGCTGGGGCTGCCTCTGGATCCTTGGCAGTGCCCAAGGCCAGGCTGGACATTGGGGCTGGGGCCAGTGACACCAGGGGAAGGTGTCCCTTGCCATGGCTGGGGTGGCACTAGGTGGGATTTAAGGGCCCTTCTAACCCAACCCATTCCATGATTCTGTGATTTGCTCTTTCTGCAAGGCTTTGGGTGAGATGTGCTTGTGCATGAGCCACTCCTGTGCTGCACTCACTGCCTGAATCTTTCTCTGTGATTGCTCCTTATTTCTGCTGTTCCAACACTTCCCTCTCTCCAATCTGAGAATCCAGCTTGGATGGCAGGAAGGGACCTGGTTCAGGAAATAAAGGTGTTTTCAGGATGACAGCACCAAAGCCCTCGTTGTCCCCTGACAAACCTTTAGGGGCCAATTGACTGAATCACAGCTCTGCCCCAGCTCAAACTGACAGAGCTCGTTTTTCCAACTGAAAGGATGCACTGAAGTTGTTAAAACCCTGGGAAAAGGAATAAATGATCCAGATGTGATGGTTTAAATGAGCCTGAGCAGCTGTGGTGCAGGGGCTCTGGATGCTGGGGGTCCACGGGCTGAGGATGGTGGGTTTGTGTCTCCATCCCAGCGCTCCTCCCTTGGGAAGGCAGCGGCTGCCACGGGCTCTGGAGTGGTAAATCTGTCTCCAGCAAGCAGCAGGAAGGGCTCTGGAGAGGCCTGGGCAGCAGCTGCCACCTCCCATCCCATGGCTGTTCCCATGTGAGGAGGCTCAGCCATGTGGATGCGCTGTCCTTGGGATCTGGAGAGGGCATGGAGCCCAGGGAGCCTCACCTGTGCAGACATGGCACCTCTCTCCAGCCTGCCTGGCTCCTTCTGGGAATCTCACATCCCTGTTTTCCTGGGAGTAATGGAAAAATAAGGGAGAGATGAGAGGCAGGCTCTGGATTGGTGTGAGCCATGGAGGCGCTCCATCTGTTCCTTCTTTAGGAGATGAGGTGATGGCTGGTGGGAGCAGAGATCCTTAAAACCCCCCTGCATCCTGATGGAAAAGCCCATCCCGGGCTCTGTGGTGTGCACGGGGCGCTGCTGCGTGTCCCACCCTCTTCACCAATGGTTCCTCTCCTTTCTTGTCTTGCAGAGCCGAGAAGACCGAGGTGCTGAGCGAAGATCTGCTGCAGGTGAGGTTCCCTCGGAGCAATCCCAGGGTGTCCATGGGTGCCTGGGCATTTCCTGTGGGGCCTGCATCCATCAGTGGTCCCAGGTGATGGGATCTGTGGGGAATGGTGATTCCGCAGTGATGAGATCCTGGGTGATTATGGGATCCCTGGAGATGGGTGATGGGATCCCTGGAGATGATGGAATCCCTGGAGATGATGGAAT
>NC_031786.1:10992689-10992973 GCF_001522545.3 Parus major | reverse complement strand
TATATTATATACAATATACTATATATTATATATTATATATTATACATTATATATTATATATGTATTACATATTATATATTATATATTATATGTTATATATTACTAAAATATAATACTAATATATAACATAATAATATAGTCATAATACAATGATATAATATTTTAATTATTATATCATTAGAATAAGGTAATCCTGCAATACTTGAGGAATGAGCTTTCCTGCCAGCCCGGGTGCCCAGGGCCCCTGGCTGCTGCCCTTCCTCCCCGCTGTGCCCTGGAGGGGC
>NC_031786.1:10984095-10992354 GCF_001522545.3 Parus major | reverse complement strand
GCAGGGTGCCCTGGCTCTGTGGGTGCGGGGCAGCCCCGCCTGGCACAGCCCCTCACGCCTGGCCCTGCAGGAAGATGCTGCGGCTGTGCGGGGAGGCTGAGGACAAACTGGCGCAGGAGCTCATCCACTTTGAGCTGCAGGTGGAGAGGGACGTCATTGAGCCGCTCTTTGTGCTGGCTGAGGTGAGCCGGGGTCCTGCCACGTCCTTTCTCCTGCCCCCATGCAGCCTGCCTTCTCCGGGAGCTTTGGATCCCCCAAGGCCGCTGCTCTCAGGTTCTGGGGCTGGGGCTGGTGAGGTGTGGCACGTTCCAGGTGGGACACGTGGGAGGGATCAGCTGGGCCATCTTCCTGAGGGTGTTAAATTAAGGAGCTGCATCCTTACCCAGCCAGCTTGCCCCAGTATGTGACCCATTGCTGGCCACCTCTCCAGGGGTGTTCACCACCTCCTCCTCTTCCATGTGCTGCTGCAGGTGGAAATCCCAAATATCCAAAAGCAGAGGAAGCACTTAGCGAAGCTCGTGCTGGACATGGACTCCTCCAGGACGAGGTAAGAAGTGCCTCCAAGTGCTTTATAAGAAATAAACTTTCCCAGGCCGTAGGTAGCTCCCAGGAGAGCAGCTCCTGGGCCCCTGGCACCGCAGTTCCCTTGGGACAAGGAATCCTGGCTGTGTCTCTGGGCCTCGAGTCAAGCTCTGCAATGAGCCACAATATCTGCTCCTGTCTGCAGAACACATGGATTCCTTTTCCTTGCCTGCCCTCTGCAGCAAAAGTGTATTTTTTTTCTGGCAGAAAGGGTTATTTTGTACTTTTTTCCCTGTCTTGGTGAGTTCTGATGCAAAGAGCCAGGTGCTCCTGCCCCTGTAGTTGCACCGAGGGGAGCTGGGATGACTTGGAAGCCCTTGAGTTTTCCAAGTCCCTACTCCAGCACGTCCTGGGAGAGGTCTGAGAGGTGTCCACAGTCCCCAGCATCATGTCCAGGCTCTCCCATCCCCTTCCTCTCTCTTCCCACCACTGGATATGGCTTCTTACCCTGCTGAAGAGAATTCCATCCCTGGAGCCTGGTCTGTGCAGCGCTGTGGGGATGGGGTTGGGAGTGGGTGCTAAATCCCAGCTGGGATCATCTCCGTGCCCGCTGGGGACCGTGGTGGCCCTGCAGGGATGTGGTCCATGCTCTGACCGTCCCTGTCCCTCCCACAGGTGGCAGCAGTCGGTGAAGTCCTCGGGGCTGGCCAGCAACCTGCAACCCTCGGGCGCCAAGGCCGATGCTCTAAGGGAGGAGATGGAGGAGGCAGCCAACAGAGTGGAGATCTGCAGGGTACTGGGGCTGCTCCTGGCTCGGGGGTCTGTGTGCTCCCTGACTGGGGAAAGCTGCAGCCTCTCCTCTCACCCTGCTCTGCATCCTCCTTCCCCCCTGCCTGGGCTGCCCCTCCTCTGGTACCCAGACACAGCACAGGGGCTCTGAGTGATGCTCCCCAGCCAAGCTGGAAATCCCCAGTTGCTCTGTCCCCATCCTCCACATCCCACAGAACTGGGAGGGCTCCCATTCCCTGGAAACTTGTCCTGGCAGAGCTCAGCCCTGAGAACATCCAGCCCTGGCACTGTTAGGGACACTTCTCCAACTTCTCTGTGCTGGGTTTATTCCTGTCATTTTCAAGCGCTAAGCGGGACTTTCATCCCCTTTCCAATGGACAAAAGGGAGCCCAATCTCCTTTCTTTGTGCATTTGGGGGGACCTGGACCCTGCTTAGGCTGCGGTGGGGGGGGTGGGGGTCTCCTGAACCTCCCCTGACACACTAACCTTAACCCTGTGCCCCCTCTGGCTCCCGCTGCTCCTCCTGGTGCCTCGGGAAGGGCCGGGGTGGTGGCTCCAGGGCAGCAGGGGAGGGACGGTGACGGATCCTCTGCCCCCCGCAGGACCAGCTCTCGGCTGATATGTACAATTTTGTGGCCAAAGAAGTCGACTATGCAAACTATTTTCAAACTGTAAGTGGCAGCTGCACGCAGGGCTGTGCTGTGGGCGGCAGTGCAGTGACCCCGGTGCCGTGTCCCCGCAGCTGATCGAGGTGCAGGCCGAGTACCACCGCAAATCCCTGGCGCTCCTGCAGAACTTCCTGCCACAGATCAAAGCCCAGCAGGGTGAGTGCCCACAGGTCTGTCCCGCTCCCACACACACCGAGGGCCTGGGCCAGGCTCTGTGACAGGGCAGGGACAGCTGAACACCCTCCCTTTGCATGTCCTGTCTGCATCCCACCTGTCCCGGCGGGAGGAGATCCCATCCCGCTTGGCTGGGGGGCAGGATCCATCTGCACAGAGAGGGAGAAACCTGTCCTAGCATGGTGAGGGTGGGCAGACCCTGACACAGGTGACCAGAGCAGCTGTGGCTGCCCCTGGATCCCTGGAAGTGCCCAAGGCCAGGACGTGGAGCAGCCCGGGACAGTGGAAGGTGTCCCTGCTCATGACAGGGGTGACACTGGGTGGACTTTGGGGTCCCTTCCAACCCAAACCAGTCTGGGATTAGGGGGGGCTTGGGAGATCTCTCTGGGGCTGCAGCATCCAGAGGCTCTGGGCTGGGAGGTCAAGGCTGGGGTGAGCCCCAGGCAACGTCCCCAAAAGCAGCTCCTTCCCTGGCCAGGGCTCCTGGTGCTGCTGTCACTGCAGCAGGGCAAGGAGGGATTTTCTCTCTATCCCACAAAATATTCCTGCCTTAAACCATGATGGAAGAGGAGGAGAATTTTGCAAAGGCTTGCCTACTGGAAAATGTCATCCAACTCCTTTGAAATCCTGTGATGGCTGGAAAATATTTTGTTTGGATTACACTTTCAAAAGCACTTCCCAAGCTGCCCAGGCCAGAGGTGCAGGGTCCTGTTCTCCTAACAACACCCATACCAAGTATTCTGCTGCCAAAACTGTGACCCAAGGGCCTTTTGGGGAGGGGCTGCTGGGCCTGGCACCACCCTCCCTCTCCTCTGCCCCCTCTGCCCATCACAGAGGCGTGGATGGAGAAGCCCTCCTTTGGGAAGCCCCTGGAGGAGCACCTGGCTGTCAGCGGGCGGGAGATCGCCTTCCCCGTGGAGGCCTGTGTGACCATGCTGCTGGAATGCGGGATGCAGGAGGAGGTGGGTCCCTGCTGGAAGGAGGATACAGGAACAGGAGGGTCTCTGCTGGAAGGGGGATGCAGGAGGTGGATCCCACGTCCCACCCTTGCTGGGTGTGATGGAAGAGGCCCACAGGTGTCCCCAGGGCCAGGGTGAGGAACTGGGGGGCTCCAGGGACATCTCCAGCCCCAAGCCTTGTCCAGCACTCTCCGTGTCCTCTACCCAGGGTCTCTTCCGGGTGGCTCCCTCGGCCTCCAAGCTGAAGAAGCTCAAGGCTGCCCTGGACTGCTGCGTGGTGGACGTGCAGGAGTACTCAGCTGACCCCCATGCCATTGCAGGTGGGGCTCCTCAGGGTGGGGTGGCCCTTCCAGGCACCCTGCAAGGGCATCCTTAGGGGGATCAGTGGCACCAAGTCCAAATAGAGACCAGGAACCAGTGGTGCAGTCCAGGGGTCGATGCTGGATCTGATTTTGTTCGGTTAATTTTGTCATTAATTAATGGCCTGGCTGATGGGGCAGGGTGTCCCCTCAATGAGTGAGCAGGTGACACAACCTGGGGACAGTGGCAGCCCCAGGGAGTTACTGCCATCCACGGGGACGTGGCCAGGCTGGAGATGAAGAAAACAGGGATACAACCATCATCCAGTCACACTAATAAGGGTGATGCTAATGAGGGTGACACTGATTAGGGGGTCTCTGCAGGAGCAGGGACTGGTTGGGAAGATTCATGTTAACATCAAACTTCCCATCTTCTCTCACCTCTTCTGGGGAGATTTGCCTCCCCAAGCACAGATCCCAGTGCTCTGGAGCACTGGCTGGGTCCCCATGGTGTCCCTGCTCCCTCTGGGAATGGGGGCTCTGGCAGGCACAGGGTTGAACCCTCCCTTCCCAATGGGAGCCTGTCCCAGCACAGGGAGCTGGGAATGTCCCAGGCAAAAACGGGCAATGGAGACCTGGGAAAACACCTGGGGGAGGGAACTGGGAAGGTGCTAAGAGGGACTGGGGGGTGACAAGGTGGGTGCTGGGGGTCAGGGGTGCCACAGGCTGCTCCAAGTCAGTGAGCCCAGCAGGTGCTCTGGGGGGATGTGAATCCCAGCACCCAGGAGCAAAACCTCTTGGTGCCCAACAGCTGGTGCCACCCGCAGTGCCAATCCCTGTGTCCCCTGTGTGCCACAGGAGCCCTCAAGTCCTACCTGCGGGAGCTGCCCGAGCCCCTCATGACGTTTGAGCTGTACGAGGAGTGGATCCAGGCCTCCAAGTGAGTCTGGGACATCCCCCCTTTCCTCTGTGGCATGGCTGGGACAGCCCAGGTCTCTGTGGTTTGGGGCTGTTCTGGCACAGTTCACAACATTTGGAATGTTTCCTCTGGGCTCTGGAAGCCGTGGAGTGGTGAAAGGTCCAGCATCCAAATGGTTTCCTTCTCCCTGGGACAGGTTTTGGGGCTTCTTTTACTTAGATAATATTGGTGTCAGCCTGAGGGTCTCGCAGGGTCTGCAGGGGTGGGGCTGGCAGGGACCACAGCCCCAGGGCAGGGTGGGAATGGGGAATAACGTCCTCTCCCACCTCCCTGCAGCATCCCAGAACAGGAGAAACGGCTGCAGGCTCTCTGGAATGCCTGTGAGAAGCTGCCCAAAGCCAACTACAACAACATCAGGTGAGCCTGGGGCCAGCAGGACGAGGAGGGCACACAGAGGCTGTGACCCATGCACTGACCATTTGGGATCTGCTTTCAGGTATGTGATTAAATTCCTGGCCAAGCTGACCGAGTACCAGGATATGAACAAAATGACCCCGAGCAACGTGGCCATCGTGCTGGGGCCCAACCTGCTGTGGCCACAGGCGGAGGGGTGAGCACTGGCTGAGGGCTGAGGGGCAGATCCTGCTGGGAACCCTGCTGGGAACCCTGCTGGGAACCCTGCTGGGAACCCTGCTGGGAATCCTGCTGGGAATCCTGCTGGGAACCCTGCTGGGAACCCTCCTGGGAATCCTGCTGGGAATCCTGCTGGGAATCCTCCTGGGAACCCTGCTGGGAACCCTGCTGGGAATCCTGCTGGGAACCTCCTGGGAACCCTCCTGGGAACCCTCCTGGGAACCCTCCTGGGAACCCTCCTGGGAACCCTGCTGGGAACCCTGCTGGGAATCCTGCTGGGAATCCTGCTGGGAATCCTGCTGGGAATCCTGCTGGGTTGCTGAGCTGCCGCCCCCCTGCAGGAACATGACAGAGATGATGACGACGTTGTCACTGCAGATCGTGGGCATCATTGAGCCGCTCATCCAGCACGCAGACTGGTTCTTCCCGGGAGGTAGGGTGTGCCCGCGGCCCCGGGACAGCTGGGCTTCCTGGCACCTCCTGGGGAGGGGGCTCCGAGCTCCCAGGTTTGGCTTTGCCAGCCCCCTCTGCTTGCTGGAGCTCAGGCAGGGCTCTGGCCAGGCTCAGCACAGCACTCCCCTGAGCTTCTCTGCAGTGCCAACACCTCCAGTCCTCCCCTCCCTGAGGACACCCCCCCAACATCCTCTGTCACCCCAGACATCGAGTTCAATGTGACTGGGAACTACGGCAGCCCCCTGCACGTGAACCACAACGCCAACTACAGCTCCATGCCCTCGCCGGACATGGACCACGGCGAGCGCCGGCAGCACGACCAGGCCCGGCGGCCCCTCAGTGTGGCCACTGACAACATGATGCTGGAGTTCTACAAGAAGGATGGGTAGGAATGCTGCCCATCAGGGCTGGGGAGAGGGAGGGCTGGCTTTGACACTGTCCAGGGCAGCAGACAACTCTCAGCATCACCTTGGGGTGGAACTGAGCTGCTGGAGGTTGCGTGGTCCCAGGGTGGAGGTACCCTCTGCTCTCCATGCCAGGCTCTTGGGGGTGCTCAGGTGAACCCAGGGCTCCATGCCTGCCCCCAGCCCACTGCCCACGGGGTGACACTGGGGCTGTGCCATGCCAGAGACAGGTGTCCTGGTGCCCTCAAGGTCTGCAGGATTTGCTCTGGGGGAAAGCTCCCAATTCCCAGCCTCTGCATGTCCCCTCTCCATGACACCTCACAGGGACCTCAAACAGCCAGGTGGGCTCCAGAAAACACCCCAGGACTCTGCCCATCCTAAAAATGTCCCCATTTCCAGAAAATAGCCCAAGCATAGCCTGGTCCCTGCTCAGCCCCCCCTGCCCCTACTCTCGAAGCCACTCAGCCTCACAGCTCCTTTGCCCAGCAGTGACCTCTCTCCCTGTGCACTGTCCAGTTTTGGGGGGGGGGGGGGGTTTCACATTAATAATCGTTTTTTTCTGCCCATGCAGCCTTAGGAAAATCCAAAGGTACCGTATCCTCTGCAGGCTGCTGGGAGGCTGCTGGGAGGCTGCTGGTGCCTGCTGGTTCTTGGGGAGGGAGAGGAGGCCAGTGGGTGACACAAACCCATCCCAAGCTGCCACCCCTGCCCTATTGTCCTGTAGTTTCATTCCCAGCGGTTTCCCGGCGTAAGAGGCATTTTTAGGGACCCCGAAGGAGTGGCGAGGGGGTGCTGTCAGTGCCCTCCCACCGGGCGGGTGCTGACCTCCGTCTCTGTGTCCCCAGCATGGGCGTCAGGGTGATGGACACCTCGTGGGTGGCTCGCCGAGGCACCTCAGCGGGGCGCAAGGCGACCTCGGCCCCCCCGGCCGGGCAGCCCCCGGCCCCGCCCGCCGAGCTCCCCCCCACGCCCCACTCGCCCATTCCCGAGCAGTCGCCGGAGATTTCAGCAACGCCCTCCCCGCCTCCCACCAGCTTCGGCTTCCCCCCGGCAGCCGAGCGGACAAGGTAAGGCCACCGGCAGCCCGTGTCCAAGCCGGGCATCCGCGAGTGATGCCAGCAGGAAACAGCCTCACGGTGCAGGAGAGGATGCTCAGCATCCTCGGGAGAGGAGCAGAGACCTGCGGGCAGCAGGAGAGGATGCTCAGCATCCTCGGGAGAGGAGCAGAGACCTGCGGGCAGCAGGAGAGGATGCTCGGCATCCCCGCAGCCACCACCGCATCCCCATCCTGCCATTCCCATGAGAACCGTGCTGACTTCTGGGATTTTCCTTGCCCGGGTCTCACTGGGCTGTGGTGGAATTTGGGCTGGAGGTGCTGCAGGAAGGTGCAGTGAAAGCCCTCAGGGAGCCCAGCGCCTTCTGAGACCTTCGTCTGCCCAGGGTCTGAGTCCGACTTTGCTCATGTGGGAGAAGGCGCCTAAATCCCTCTTTTCTGCCCCAAAAGAGCAGCAGAGCCGGGCCGGGGTGCTCGCACTTGGGGAGGGGCTGCCCCCGGAGGGTCGTGCCCGGGGATTCGGCACCGCGGGGCTCCCGCGCCGCTGCCCCTGACCGCCAACGCTGCTGCTCTTTGATGAATTTCCCCCGGTTCTTGTGTTAGCTCTGCCGGTTTTCACGGTGCTTCTGTACCTTTGCAGCAGGGCTGACCCGGCAGCTGCCTGGCGCAGCGGCGGCCCCAGCGCCCCCCGGCCCGGGGACCCCCCGAGCCCCCGGTGCCCGCTCTGGCCGCAGCTCCCCCGCTGCCTCGCTGCTCCCCGTGGCACTGTCCCCCTCCCCGGGCCCGGCTCTGCCTCCCCTCCGCGCCCCCTGCCCCGGGACCCCCGCCCGGCCCCCCGAGGGAACCGCGGCCCCGCAGGCCGGGGGGGCCCCAGCGGCGGGGGCTGAGGAACCCCGGGGGCGGCGGGAGGGGGACACGGGGTGCGGAGCACTGGGTGCGGGAAGGAGCTCACGGCTCTCCCTCTTCTTCTTCTTCTGCTGTTTATTTTCAATTTTCTTTTTTATTGCTTTGGCTCATCTTTTATGGCTTCCTTTTACTTGATTTTGGAGTTTATTTTTGTTTTACTTTTAAATCATATTTGTCATGATTTTTGACTTTGCTTTGTTGATTTCACATTTGCCTTTATTATTTAATTATTTCGTATTTTTTTGTTTTAATTTTATTTCTAATTCTTCAAATGTTTGCTCTTTGCTTTTCATTGGTTTATTTTTATTTTTCATTTATTTTAATTTAATTTCACTTTAATTTTACTTTTATTTTTTTATTTGCCTTTTTATGCTTTAAACTTTCCTTTTCCTTTTCCTTTTCCTTTTCCTTTTCCTTTTCCTTTTCCTTTTCCTTTTCCTTTTCCTTTTCCTTTTCCTTTTCCTTTTCCTTTTCCTTTT
>NC_031786.1:10973865-10983274 GCF_001522545.3 Parus major | reverse complement strand
ACCCCGGCGGGGGGGCTCCGGGGGGTGGCGGAGTGCCCAGCACGGGGACAATGGCCCTGAGAAGGCAGGACTGTGCCCTGGAAGGTGGCAGCGTTCCCCAGGAAGGTGACAATGTCCCTGGAAAGGCAGAACTGTCCCTAGGAAGTTGATGTCCCCAGGAAGGTGATGATAGCCCAGGCAAGGTGGTACTGGCCCAGGAGGGTGCCAGCATCTCCCTAAGGGTGGCCATGTACTCAGGAAGGTGGTGATGCCCCTGGCAAAGTGGAACTGTCCCCAGGACGGTGGTGATGAGCCCAGGGAGGTGAGGATGCATCGGGAAGCTGGCTATGTCCCCTGAGACGTGGCAGTGTCACCAGGAATGTGCCATCCCCAGGAGCTGTGCTGCTGTCCCTGCTGCTCTGCCCTCCCTGGCCCTGGGCTGTGTTGGTGCCGTGTCCCCCCAGGATCCCTGCGCTGCTGGAAGGGGACAGCCAGGGGGACACTTTGGGAGTGCCAGCTGGCACTGGGGACAATGGATGTGTTGTCCCCCTCTGTCCCCTGCATGCCCATCCTGCCTGTGAGGGGTCGGACAGCGTGAGTGGCAGCAAGGGGCTGGTCACAGTGTCCCCAGGGGCTGTCACCTGCCTTTGGGTGGCACAGGCATCGGCGTGGCTCTGCCCACACATTGCTGTGGGCCTGGCAGGGCACCCTGTCATGGATGCAGCCCTGACATCACACCCTAACAATGTCCCTGAGCTGGGCAGGAGTGGCAGAGGAGCTTTTTCAGTCTGAGGGGGTTGCTCTGCTCTCAGCAGAGAGCACAGTGACACCACCTGCCTGTGGCTGTAGTCACCCTGTCACTTCCCATGCGCAGCTTCACCCTGCGGGTGCCCTGGGAGAGGGGACAGTGTAACCTGCGCTCGGTGGGATGGAGCTTCCCGGGACCCGGGCAGTGTGTGGGACAGCTGGGGTCACCGCCCTGGCTCGAGTGAGCTCCGCAGAGCAGAGGACGGCGGTGACACCCCTGGTGGTGGCACTAACGGGATGCCAGCCCCGGCGGGTGTCCCCATCACTGTGCCCTCCCGCAGGTCTGCTCCGTTTTGAGGTCCCCTCCCTCCACGTGTCGCCGGACGCCGCCCTATGCCGGGACCCGCCAGAGGCAGCACAGAGACTCTCGGGGACGAGCCTGACCCCGCGGCAGGAGGAGGAGGAGGAATCGGAGAGCACAGCCCTATGACAGTGTTCTTGTCCCCAAGCTCATCCGTGCGGCACCCAGGGGCCAGCACCGGCCGCCGGCACCGAGGGCCACGGGCCAGTTTTGGGCGGCGAAGCTCCCGGTTTGGGGACAGCCGCTGTTCTTTAGTTCATTTTTGTTCGCCTTATCCAGACTTTGCCTTTGAACCGGGTGCCTGCCCCCCCCGCCCCGCAGCACCCACGACCCCGCGGTGATGCCACCACGTCCTCTGCGCTCCGAGCCGGGTGCCACTGGGTGCTGGCCAGGTGACAAGGAGCTCGCCGGCGCTTTGCAGTGGGATTTCCTTTCTTCGGCTTCTTCCCCCTCCGCTTGTTCGGGAGCAGGATGGGACCTGACCAGCAATAACCTGGGGATTCAGGATGTGCCCCCCCAGCTCTCGGGGTGCTGGTGGGGAGGAGCACATCCCTCAGCACCCGCTGTCCCCGGGGGTTGGTGGCTTTGATCGTGCATGCACAGACAAATTAACCTTTTATCCTTTCCAGAGAGAGAAGATCTATATCTATATATATATATATATCGGCAGAGATATATATATATTCTATATTTGTATAGAGAGAGAGAAATTATAGAGAGATTTGTTTTATTTGGAGCCATTCCCGCCCGGCCGGGGAGAGAGGGAGGATGGAAATGGCAGCGCTTCGTCCCCGCCCCGCTCGCGCCGTGCCCCCCGCCCCAGGTGGGCACCGGGGGGCACCAGCACCCCAAAGCAATCAATAAATCAAATAAATCCGTGTGCCACTAGCTGAGAACTGCCTGGCAGTGCCAGCCTTTGCTTCCTGCCCCAGCCCTGGGGGGAGGATTTGGAGGTGGAGAGGATTTGGGTAATAAAGCGGTGGTTCGGTGTTTTATAGGGAATGTTATGGGTCTGGTGGGATGGGGCAGGACTGAGGGATCACCACCCTCTCCCAGCTGCAGCTGTGGGCTGCAGAGCAGTGGGGAGATCCTGTCCTTGTCACTGCCAGCATCCATGGGTGCCCCAGGGAAACTGCTACACCCAGGGTGTTGAGTGGCTGGGTGACAAGGAGTGGCAATCCCACATGTCCCCTGCCACAAAGCAGGGCCACAGCCACGACAGCAGCGGTGGCACAGCAGGGGCCTTGGACTGGAGCAGACTGCAGCAAAGGTCAGACTCCTCCACCTTCCTCCTCTACTTCCACCCAAGCCTGTTTCCATCTCTACTGCTTCCATCTCTGCCCTACCCCTCCATCCCACCTCATCTACCCTGACCTCCTCCACTTCCACCCCAATCCCACCTCTTCCACACACATCTGTTTCCACCCTGATCCCACTCCCATGTCTACC
Organism: Parus major; assembly: GCF_001522545.3. Taxonomy (NCBI): domain Eukaryota; kingdom Metazoa; phylum Chordata; class Aves; order Passeriformes; family Paridae; genus Parus; species Parus major. Next base: position 10,980,738 of record NC_031786.1, on the reverse strand, counting down.
AGCCCCCAAACTCCTCCCCTTTGTCCATCTCCTCCATCTCCCCCCTGACCCCAACACCTCCACCTCCATCCCTCACTGTGGCTGCATCAACTTTCCCTACACATCCTGCTCATGTCTGGGTGGGCTCACCTCCAGGATTCTGACACTTCTGGTGCTGCCACCCTGCTCCCAGACCTCCCCCAGGCACAGCTGCCCCACACGGCAGGATCCAGCCAGGACTGACCCCTGACCCTGGGCTGATCCCCACTGCAGGACCACCCCCATGACACACATAGCCCTTTTCTCCACAGACACGTCCCCAAGGATGAACACTGGGCTTGTTTCACGTGTCTTTAATAGAAACCGCCGGCGGTGGGGTAGAGCCCCGTACAAAAGCTGGCTGCAGGAATCGGGGATTGCATAGACCAAGGTGTGGGGGACCCCCCGCCCCCAAATAGTCGCCTTTTAGAAAACAAAAAGCGTCTCTGAATAAAACTCTCCTGGTACAATAAATACTCTGGTGCTGCAGAGCTGGGGACCCTGCACCCACCCACCCTGTTTGGGATGGCCCCGTGTTGGGAGACCCCCGGGTTCAGAACCACCACTTGGGAATGAGCCCAGTTTGGGATGAGCCCAGGTCTGAAACCCCCAGCTAGGGATGGTCCTGGTTTGGAACACTTCTGGATCAGGGTCTGGCATGCCCTGGGTCAGGCAGGAGCCCCCCATGTCAGGATTCCATTTGGGAGCATCTGGGTCAGGATACCCTGGTTTGGATTTCCCCCAGCTCAGAAATCCCTGGGTTGGCAGCCCCCAGATCAGGATGTTCCCGCTTTGGGATCCCTGGTTCAGGCACGCTTGAGGTGGGATACCCCCAGATGCGTTCAGGACATGCTGTACAGCTCCTGGGGGGTGATGCCCCCCATGCATGGCTCAGAAGCTGGACTCAGGCACGGCCGGGGAGCGCAGGGGCCCGGTGGGCTGCCGGCCCCGCTGCAGGGTGGCCCCGGGGGGGACCCGGGCGGCCAGGGCCGGCCCCCCCGCACCCCTGCCCAGCGAGGCGGATCTGCGCAGCCCCCCCTCGGGCCGGGGGGGCAGGCTGGCTGAGCTCCGCGACCGCCCCAGCGCCGAGGGGCCGGGGGGACAGCGGCCCGGGGGGACACCCGCGTCCCCCTGCGGCACCGAGGCCCCAGGGCTGCCGGGGCCCGGCGGCGGCCGGCGCGGGGTCCCCTCGGCGCTGGCGGCCCGGCGGAGCCGTCGGGGGGCGCGGGGGGGGGCCGGCTCCCCCTGTCCCGGGGGTCCGGCGGGGGCGGTCCGCACGCTGAGGCTGCGGCCGTGCAGACCCTGCAGTCCCCGCACCGGGGGCCGCGCCTCGAACCCGCCTGCGGGGGAACCACGGTCAGGGCGGGCGGGGAGCGCGAGGGGGGCCGGGGGCTGCGCATCCCGAGCCTCACCGTTCTCCGGGGCGGTGACAGAGCCCGAGGGGTTGGGGTCGGCGCGGGGCTCGGAGGCGGCCAGGCGGAATACCCAGTGCCCCGCAGAGGCGGCGGATCCTGCGGGGAGCGGCGGGCGTGGGCCGGGGCACCGAGCGGGGGGACCCAGCGCGGGGAGCGGGGCGATGGGCCGGGGCTGGGGGCGTGCACACCCTTCGGGATGGTGCAGCAGGTGTGTGCGCACACGTGTGCGGGGGGCAGGGGCAGGTGTGGGTCACATGTAGCGCTGTGTGTGACCACACGGCTGTGCCCCGCGGCAGTGCCGGGGTGCGGTAGGCAGGGATTTGGGGCTCACCCGTGCCGGAGCCGGCGGCGCGGCGGCGCTGGTAGAACAAGATGTAGGCGCTGCGGGTGCTCACCTCGGCCTCGCGCACCCCCTCCACACGGCTGTCGTCGTAGCTGTACCAGCGCCCGTCCAGGGCGTTGCAGCAGAACGCTGGGGGCGAGGGGGTACGGGGTGAGGGGTGACGGGGGCTCTGTCCCGGGATGTCCCCAGCCCCGGGGTGCAGGGGGGACCAGGAGCCCATGGTGCAGGGACACACTGGGGGAATGGGATGGTGCTGGGGGGCACATCCCGGCGTCCTGCCTGCCTTGGGGTGGCTGCAATGCCATCCCCTGCAGCCCGGCTCCCCTCTGCCCTGTCCCCTGGCACTCCCTGTCGCCAGTGTCCCCGCTCACCGGTGTAGTGGCCGCCCTGCATGCTGCCGTGGTGGTTGCAGACCGCGTATAGGTCGTACAGGTGGTCGCGGGGGCAGGCGGGGGGCAGGCGCAGGGGGGGCTGCCAGGGCGCCCAGCGCCCCAGGAGCTGCCCCCCGGGCTGGCCCCGCTGTGCCACGTGCGGGGCCATGTCCAGCCCCCGCAGCGGGAACCTCACCAGCGTGGTGAGCTTGTGCCGCTGCTCGGCCACCTGCCGGAAGCGCTTCAAGTGGATGATGAGGATGTCCGGCAGCGTCCACAGGCTGAGCTTCACCGTGCCCTGCTGGGGCACCTTGCAGTGCGGGCAGCGCCAGGCATCGTCCGGGGCCAGCTGGGGACACCACGTCATGGCCACCTCCCTCCCTGTCACGCCCCGCCACCTCCACAGCCACCCCCAGCACCGCAGGCACCAACAGCCCCTGTGCCGGGGCTGGGCGGTGCCCGGGGGGGGGCCGTACCTGCTCCTCCTTGGTGTAGAGCTGGAAGCACTCGTCCAGCGTGCAGCTGTGCTGCTGCCCGTGCGCCTGCTGCTGCTGCCGCACGCTCGCCGCGTCCTGCACCACCTCCTCTTGGATGCTCCCGAACAGCCTGGGAGGAACGCGTCACCAGCGAGGGTGACCCGAGTGCTGGAGTGTCCTCCCAGTCCGGGCACAGGCACTCACCGCTCTTTGGTGCTCATGTCCCACTCCACCGTCAGTCTCACGTGGGGAGGGCCCCCAGCCCCGCTCAGCTGCAGGGCCCTGTGGGGAGGACAGGGTGAGATGTCTCCAGACCCCCTGTCCCCGTGGGGACACCTCCTTGCCAGCCCGTGGTGGCAGGCAGGAGCAGACACCACAGCCACCAGTGGGAACGCTGGGCCAGGGACCCAGTTCTTGGGGGAGCAGAGTGACCACCACTGTGGCTACCCAGGGTGACAACGCAGTCATGCACAGCGACACTGCCCACTCATGGTGATGCCACTGGCTGCCTGCAGGGGTTAGGGGACATCCTGGGGACAGTCCTGTCCCTGCAGCCCCTTACCTGTCAATGGCAGGATGGCAGAGAGGATGGGGATCCTGAGGGGACAGGTAGGTGCAGGGGACCGAGCCCCCGGCCAGGCGGATCCGGAAAAGGGCTCCCGCGCCCTGTCAGGGGAGCAGGGACTGTGGGGTCACCAGAGAACAGGGATCCCCTGCCCAGCAGCAGCACCTGGGCAAGCCAGGCTTAGGGACACGGTGCAAAAACTGCCCCCAAAACCTGATAGCTTTGAGGGGACAGGGCTGTTCCCTGGGCTCACCTGTGGCCAGACCTCTCCCCGCAGGACCCCCCTCAGCTGGGCCAGGATGTTCTGCTGGAGCTGCTCCCAGGAGACGCCGCGCTCCTCCCGCAGCAGCAGCGGTGGCCCGAACCTGGGGACAGAGAGCAGGGACACATGGCTGGGTGTCACACGGGCGGTGAGTGGGTAGGACAGGGCAGGACAGGACAGGGGGACAGGTGGGTGACAGGTGGGTGACAGGCAGGTGACAGGTACCTGGCGAGCTGCGGCCCTGTGCCCGCAGTGTTGCAGAGCAGCAGCAGGATGCGGCCACCAGGCGCACGGTGCAGGCAGTCGGAGGAGCGGGCACTGCTGGGCAGCAGACGCGGCCCCTCTGGCCGTGGCACTGAGGGGGACGCAGGGAGGCTGCGGGGACACCCTGTGGGCCGTGGAAACGAGGGGCCCTCGTTAGCTCTGGGCTAATTAGTGCCATGGCCCTGCCCACCACCGCCCTTCCCACGGATACCAGTGCAGCACGCCTTCTCCCACCAATCCCAGCCAAAGAGATCCATTTCCCACCAATCCCAGCAGACACTGCCTCCCCCAGTCCCAGTGGGGGCCGCTGCTTCTGACCAATCACAGCAGAGAGGACCCACTGCCCCACCAATCCCAATGAGGGATCCACTTTCTCCCACCAATCAAAGCGAGGGATCCACAGCCTCGGGCCAATCCCGTGGCCGTTCCCGCCCCTTCGCCCAGAGCCAATCGCAGAGCAGCACAGGCGCTCGCAGCCAATCCGCGCCGGCCGGGCCGGCAGCCGCAGCCAATCGGAGCAGGGGGCGGTACCTGCGCGGCGGGCGGGCGGCGGCTGGAAGGCGTAGACAGGCGCGGCCTCCCCGGCCGGGCCCAGCGCCTCGGGGTCGGCGAGCGAGCGCAGGGAGCCCCGCGGGGACACCTCGGCCAGGATCACCTGCGGGCCGTTCCCTCAGCGACGCGAGGCCCCGAGCCCCGCGCCCCGAGCCCCGCCCGCCCAGCCCCGTTACCTGCTCGGGGGGAACGCGGCCCTCCCGCGCCACCAGCGCCCGCAGGTCGGCCACGGTGCCCAGCAGCGGCACGGCCAGCCCCACTCGCACGAAGCGCCAGCGCTCGCACTGCAGCACCAGCGTCACGTTCAGAGCTCTGGGGACACAGGGGACTCAGCGCCGAATGGCACACACCCGATGGACACGGCTGCTGCGGCTGTCACCTGGCCCCGGTGCTGCCGCCGCCTCCCGTGTTCGGTTTACTCCGAAATGTGCAAATTGCTGTGGCCGGAGCGGCCGTCCCGCCGCGGGGTGCATGGGGGCTCACCTGGTCTGGCGCAGTGGGATGGGCAGGGAGATGCACAGGAAGGGGTCGAAGGTGTTGCTCTGCTTCAGGCAGTGAGGGCACGTCAGGGAGGACCTGGGAAATGCATGGGGAGCGTCACCGGAGCGGGCACGGCCCCCCGGCTGCCCACCCTGCGGCTGCAGCACCCTGGCACCAGTGCTGCATCCCAGGTACCACATCCTAAATCCATCGTTCCAGATTCCACATCCCAAATCCATCGTCCCAGGTTTTGAAGTGACCCCAGGGACAACACCCTGGGGTGCTGGGAGGAACAGGACCCCCTCCCCAGGCCGTGGCTGAGCTGTGGGAGGAGCAGACAGGGACAGCAGGAGGACATCTGCCTGTGACTGACCCCAGGATGGCCCTGGGGACACACTGCTGGACCCCTGCCCACCCTGGCACCAACAGCCACCTACTGCTGATTCTTCCTAATTCTGTTCTTCGGTTTGTTTTTTTGTGTTTGTTGGTTTTGTGCGTGTGATTTTGTTCGGGGGTTTTTTGTTGGTTTTTTGGTTTTTTGGTTTTTTTTTTAATTCGTTTTTTTCTCTTTGCCTTTTTGTTCAACAAAAAGAGAAAGAATAAATTAAAATCCAAACCAAAATCCTGAGGCCTTGTTATTTGTCACCTTGAAAAGCCACTCAGCTCCCTGGGAAACAGCCACACAAATTAATAAATCCTTTAGTGCACAGACGGCTCTGGCACGTGGAACAGGGATAATTAAAGTGCCTTTTTTCATATATAGGACGAGGGATTAATTGAGAGAGGAGGAAGGGCTTGTGATGCCAGATGTGTCCCCTGCTGCCTGCAGTGCCATGGCTTGGGGACAGTGTGGCCTGAGCATCCCATGAGTCCCAGCCAGATGAACCTGTGGGTGTCCCACAGAGGGGCACCCTTGTGCTGGAGGGCTGGGACAGTCCTGAGTCGTGTGACAGAAGCACAGGGTGGTTTGGGTTGTGAGGGACCTTCAAGGAGCAGCGTGTCCAGCCCCCCTGCCACGGGCAGGGACACTACCACTGCACCAGGGCACTCCAAGCCCTGTCCAGCCTGGCCTTGGACACTTTCAAGTGCTTTAGGGGAAGGAGTTGCCATGGCTGGGGTGGGTGGGATGGATGGAGATCCTCCCCGTTTCATCCCTTCCCTGGACTCACAGTGCCCACCTGGGGCTCACAGAAGGGCAAAGATCCCACAGGTCCCCCCACTGACCTGTACTGGGCCTGGAAGTGGCTCTGCACGAAGCTCTGCCCGTGGGGGTGCTGGGTGCCTGTCGGGGACCTGCTGGCACTGCTGCTCCCATCCTTACCAGGCTGCAGGAGCAAGAGACATGTGGTGAGTGAGGTTACAGGGTGAGGGACACATCCTTCAGAGCATCAGGGACACGTCCGAGTGAACCAAGCCCAACTTTGGTGTCCCTGTGGCACGAGGATGGGCTGAAGGTGATGCCAAAGAGGTTCTGGCACCTGCCTGCCTGGCACTGCAGTGCCCTCCAGGCTGCATACACACCTGCTCCAGGGGAACCTTTGGGTACGTCCTATCCCTCGGCCAGCCTGGGGCACAAAGGGTTAATGAAGGTCTGCATGGTGAGACCCCCCCTCCAAGGTAGCCAGAGCTTCGGGACACCAAGGAACTGGAGGTAGGAATGCATTCAAGGCAGGAGAAATGCTCCTGGAGGGGATCCTGGCTGAGGTGGCCCAGCCATGCTGGCTCCCTCCCACTGTGCCAAGCAAACTTCCACGGGCCCTGGGAGCTGGAGCGTGGGTGGGTGAGAGGGTGGGACACTGCAGGGGGCATGGGGAGTATGTCCGTGTGTGTGTCTGTGTGTCCGGGATGAGCTCCTGGAGCGGATGTGCACATTCCCGTGCGTGCCCTCGCCCCAGGGAAGCACGGCTGGGTGCGAATTCACCGCGGGCAAATCACCCGCATCCGGGAGGTGCGAGCAGCCCCGGCTGGCTCGGTGCCCTCCCGGCCAGGTGGGTGCCCAGGACCGGCCGTGTCTTTGCGCGTTCCGCCAGCATCTGCAGCGGCAGCAAGCCCGGGCACGGCTCCTGGCACGGCTCCGTCTGCACCGAGCCCCGGCACGGCTCCTGGCACGGCTCCGTCTGCACCGAG
>NC_031786.1:10970363-10973563 GCF_001522545.3 Parus major | reverse complement strand
GGCACGGCTCCTGGCACGGCTCCCGGCACGGCTCCCGGCACAGCTCCCGGCGTGCCAAACCCGGGCACAGCGAGCCCTGCCAAGGCACTCAGCCCCCCCAGGCTGGCCTGGCACGGTGCCTCGCTGACACGTGAGATGTGCCTCAGGGACCCCAAGAGCAGCCGGCTCTCCTGCTCCACTCTTTTGGGATGTGACCGTGTGACACAGCCAAACCTGCCTGCTTAGGGGACATCTCCCTGCCTGCCCGCTGCCCTGAGACCTACCAGGAGCCCCCATGCCCATGGTGGGGACAGGAGTTTCACCCCTGGAGCCTGATGGCAGAAGAGATGCTGCAGAAAGGAGTGTCAGTAAAAAAAACTTGGCTGTTTCGGGGTAGGACAGTGAGTTTCTGGTGTCTCGATGAGTAAGATTGAAAATCACTGAAGATTTTGGCCAAGAGGTGGATTTTCCTCAATGCCATCTGCTAGCACCAGGTCCTGCTGAGCCTGACGTGTCCTTACGGTCTGCCTGGCACTGAGGTCCATCTGGTGTGGCTGAGAGGGGATGGTGTCTGTGCCCTACACGGCCCCCCAAATACCCAGGGGATGCCTCCTTCTCCAGCCCTCCTGGAAGCCAAGCCTTGGTCCCCACTTTGGTCCCTCCTCCTGCCCACAGCTCCCTCCAGACACTTCCCGGCCATTTACGGAGGGCCACAGCCCTGCCGGGTGTCCCTGCCCAAGGACAGGGCGTGCTGGTGCCACTCAGGTGGCATCACCAAAAGGGGCCAAAACTGGGGGATACCAGGCAAAGCCACGGATGCTGTGGGACACACAAAGGGCCCCATCCCCAGAGCCAGGGTAGTGCCTCGGGCATTGCAGTGGCACCTCATCCAGGCGGCTCAGCCGGTGTCACACACAGCTCAGGGCACACGTGGGCACCTGACATTTAACAAGAACTGCCAGGCTCTCCCAAAAAGCCTGGGGCATCCAAATGCCTCCCAGGAAAGGTGGCAGGGCTGAGGACAGCTCAGGTCGGTGCAGGGATGGCTGCAGGACCCTGCCCAGGCAGGGCAGCCTCTCCAGAGGCTCTGGAGATGGCACCAGTGGAGCAGTACTCCCAGTTCTGCTCTCCAGCTGTATTCCAACAGGAACCACAGCCCAGGTCTTCCCGTGGGACAGAGCTGTGCTGGAGGCTGGGCAGGGTCTGCCTGGGACCCCAACCCATACACTTGGCACAACCACGACACCCCAAGCTGGGCACAGGGAGGAGGGAGCTGCTCTCAGACCCAAGATGGGAGTCACCCAGAGTGGGGACAGGACGCTCCTGAGCCGGGTGTCACCCCCAGAGCAGGGAAAGGACGCTGCTGAGCCCAGCTCAAATCCACCCTTTGCAACAGGCAGTGCCCGACGGGCAGCAGCAAGCGAGGAAAGAGCGGGCAGGAGGAGGCAGGGAGGGCCAGGGCAATGCCTGAGCGCAGATGGATTGAGGAAGACTTAATTACTCATTTTGCCAGCAGCAAAGCCGCCGAGCTGTAATTACAGCGGGCTTAGCTGGAGGCATGGAGGGACGGGGCGGGGGGGGGGTGTAATCTCCTCCTCACCAAGGACCAGGATGCCCCCAGAGCCGGGATGCTCTGCTGGAGGGGCTCCTGCCGACACCCTCCACTCTCCCAGCGCTCCGACCCCTGCCCAGCCCGGCAGCACTCGGCTCCCATCATCCTCTCACCCGCGCACCGACCGAACCACAGCATCCCCATCCCCATCCGGGCGGGGGCCAACTCCATCCTGGTGCCTCGCAGCACATCCCGGTGTCCCTGGTCCCGAACCTGGCCCGAACGCCTCTCCCCGAGCCAGGGCGTGCGGCCACCCCGCGGGGCCACCCACCTGCGTGGGGCCGCGGCTCTGCTGGGCGGGGGAGGCGGCGCCCAGCTCCTCGTGCATTCGGTCCAGCAGCCAGAGCAGGAACTCGAGCGCGTCGTGCTGAGCGTTGCCCCGGAACTGCGAGCTGTGCTTGGAGACGATGTTCTGCAAGACACGGGCGGGGCAGGCGCTGATGAACGGATTCTTCCTCAGCACCCACCCCAGACATGCCAGCCCCATCCCTGCTACAGCCTCTGCAGGGACATCACGGCCACCCCGGGGCCAGCACAGCAGCGGGGACACCGAGCACACGCAGCTGAGGCAGCTGTGCCGTGTCCCTCCTTCCAGCGGCCAGGAGCAGGACAGGAGAGGACACAGGGAAAACCGCAATGAAGTCCAGATGGGCAAGTTCAGCCATGGGGACCTTCAGGTCCCACCTGCTCCGGGCACTCCGGTGGCATCAACTCAGTGTAGCCCATCCCAGGACAGGGCTCGGCTTTCCGGGAGCTCCCCCGGGCACCTCGCAAAGTTCAGTGGCAGCAGCACTTTGCTGGCAGCACCGAGGTAATGTCACTCGGGCAAAGAACATGTGGCCCTGAGTGTGGGGAGCTGCGATGCCAGCCTGGACATGCTGTGATGCCCCTGGCACCCGGGCATGTGCCCGGTAGAGGTGTGACACACGCTCAGGGACAGAGCCTGAGGCCACTGAATTTGGCTCCTGGGTAATATCCTGTCTTAGCCATGACCACAGCCACCAGCAGCTCACCCTCAGGGCTCTGGCATGGCCAGCCCTTGGAGCTCAGGGGACAATGGCCAGGCCAGAGGGAGGTGACAGCAACAGGGAGGTGTCTGGGGGTGTCAGGCAGGGCAGGGTCCATGGGGAGGATGAGGCAGGGGAGAAGGTGATGGGAGCTGGGAAGGGTGTCGGTGGGTTCTGAGGCGCATGGGAAGGGTGTCGGTGGGTTCTGGGGGGCATGGGAAGGGTGTCGGTGGGTTCTGGGGCGCATGGGAAGGGTGTCGGTGGGCTCCAGAGGCATGGGAAGGGCGTCAGTGGGCTCCGAGGGGGCTGAAGGGAGCTGTGAGCCGGGTGTGCCGCTGCGAGCAGGGGATACCGCTGGGGGCCGGGGTCAGCTGGGGCCGCTCGGGGGCCGCGGGGCGGGGCCGCTCGGTACCTTGAACTCGGCGGAGAGCTGCGGGCTGTAGTCGCGGGTCCAGAGCGAGCGGACCAGGGCCGCCAGCCGCTGCGTGACCTCGGCTCGGGCGCGGTACCGGCCCAGCGCCAGGCGCTCGGCCAGCGGCGCCGTGTTGCTCAGGCACTGCACCACGGCGTTCATGAAGCAGGTGTTGCCGTGGTTCCGCAGC
>NC_031786.1:10963836-10969914 GCF_001522545.3 Parus major | reverse complement strand
GCCGGAGCGGGGCCCGGAGGGGCCGGGCGGGAGGTTTTGTGCGCGGCCGGCTCCTCCCCCGGCCGGGCTGGCTCGGGAGAGGGAGACGGGAGGAGGAGGAAGAGGGAGCGGAGCGGAGGAGGGGGGGTAGCGGGGAGGTGCCGCTGGCGGCACGGGCGGCCGTGCCCCGCCTGCCCCGGTGTCCCCAGCATCACCCCGGGCACCGCAGCATCGCCCGGCTGAGCCAGCCCTCCACGCCCCCTGTCCCCAGGGGTGAGCCATCTCCCCATCCCCCCGGGGTGCCCCAGCCCACCCTCATCCCCGCCCGGGGTGAACCATCCCTCTGTCCCCTCCACGGCTTTCCCGGCAGTCCCGCCCCTGCTCCACGAGCGCTGCCCTGCTGCCCTCAGCTTCGCCTCAGGGTGTCACGGCGTCACTGCGAGATGCCCGAGTTCTGGCACCTCCGGGCGCTCTGAGCTGCAGCGGTGGCACAGTGGTCACCTCTGCACGCTCCGCACTGAGCTTTGGGGACACAATGACAGCTCCTTCGCACAGAGTCACAAAACGGGGGTTTCCAACACAGTGCTGGCAGCGTCCAGAGCCTTTGGCGCCTCCTGCCCACCCCACACTGTTTGGCACCACGCCCTGGTGCCTGTTTGGGGTTAGGGAGATGGAGCGGGATGACAGAGGAAGGGTCAGGAGGTGCTGTTGGATGTCACAGCCGCTTCTCCCCGCAGGAGTGTCCAGTCCCTGGGCTGGGGTGTGAGCTCGGGGGTGGTGACAGGACGGTGACGTCCCAGGGGGATGCCAGGCTGGCAGCCAGCGGTGTGCCGGGCACGGATCGGGCACAGGGCTGTGTGCTACCCCTGGAGTGATCTCAGGCTAAATCCATCCCGTGCTGCGTCTGCTGAGCAGATGGAGGGGGATCAGCCAGCCCTGGGTCCCCAGGGACGGCTCCACCGCGAGTGGCTCCGGGCTCAGGAGCTGCTTATCCAGAGAGAAGAGAGGATTGAGCCAAGCCGAAGTTTCCTCCCGCCCTCAGCCAGCCCTGATTGCCACGATCAATCAGCCCTGATTGATCTCAGGGATGTTCCCTGAGAGCCTGGCTGGGGTCACCCCCTGCCCCCTGCCAGACCCCCGACACAGCAGCTGCCTTGGAGGGGCTGCAGCTCCCAGCCGGAGCCACCCCGGGGCCAGCCTGGGCACTCAGCTTTTCCTCCTGGGGAGATGGGAATGGCCATGGAAGGACCATGTCGGGGGTGGTCCCACCCTGCTGTGCCCGGGGAGCCACTCTGGGCTGGGGGATGCAGTGCAGGGGCTCAGGGCAGCCGCTGGCCCTGCAGAGCCCCACCAGCCCTGTGGGGGTTCTCAGCCTGCCTGAGGAAAGCTGCTGGCACTGCCAGGGTTCTTGCTGGCCCAGACACTCAGGGAAGTCTGAGCTGAGCTGAAATTCCAGCTACAAACCCCCCAAGCCCAGAGGTTTGACTCCTGAGCTGACTCTGCATCCACTACTGAAGTTCATTCCTCAGCATCCTCCTGGCCAAAGCTGTGAAATCCATCATTACAAAGCCAATGGAAAAAATGCTCCTTTGGGAAAGACATCCTTAACATCTGGGTCCCTTCTCCTATCCAAAGGTGACAATCCATAAAGCAGGGTCCTGAGTGTTCCCTGGGACTCCTGGCAGATTCCTGGCCCTGTTCCCAGCACCACACACTGCAAGCCCTGCTGCAGACCCCAAGGAGATGGAAACCAGGATCCACCAGAGCGTTTGTGTGAGGATGGGGGGCTTTTCCTTTCCCAGTTCTCTGACAAGGGCAGGTTGTGCCTCATGCAGTGTGGGAAGAACGGGTTTATCTAGAGCAGCTCCCGGCTCACTGAAGAGAAAAGCACTTGTTGTTTCTCTCTGGCCAGTTTTGGCCGGACACTCAGGCCTGGAGCATCCCACACAAGCCAGAGCTGCAGTGCAGGGAGGGAGGGAGGGAGGGAACCCAGGCAGGCTCGGGGAACCAGAAACCCAAAGCAACTCCTTAAGGAAAGTGGAGAAAAGCCTAAAGAAAAGTGAGGGGACTGGAGAGTCCAGAGGCAGGAGCTGAACTGAGAGCTGGATCAGAACCTGGTGTTTGTTAGAGGGGGATGGATGGGAAGGGAGAGCCGACAAACATAGCCGAGGAAATTGCTCTAAACTGAGAGGGTGAAACTCAGTCATGTTAAAAACCCCAAGCCTGCCAGAATTAAGAAGCACTGGGCAGTGAAATTTTTTTTCCCCGGGAACCTGTCAGCACCCCCCAGCTGCCCCCTGTGATGCCAGTGCAGGAATTCTGACAGCACACATCAGCCAACGACTGAAAACTGAATCAGTGAATCTTTCCAAGCATAGGCAGAGGCACCCCATGGCTGTCAGTGCATCCCAGCCGGCCTGGAGCAGGCAGCGGTGCCTTTCCCACAGGTAACTCCAGTTCATTCCAATTTAAGGCAATTTGCACACCAGAGTGAGCCTCAAGAATGCTCACCGTGTGAATCTGCCTTTCAGTGGCACTGTGTTTGTCATCTTCCTTCTTTTTCAGGTCATTCTGAACGTGATGCCTTCCTATTCAGGCTAAATCAAATATTTATCAATGCTGCCGCATCCGGCACTGCTGGATTGCGTCAGCACTTTCTCCCTAAAATGCCTTTTTGGGATCTCCTGGCTCTCTCCAGCTCCTGCCTCTCAAGCTGCCATTTCCTGCTTCGGCTTCAGAGCAAATGTGGGGTGGGCAAAATCTGAGTGACAAATACAACGAAGGGATGGAAATGTTTGGTCACTACAATGGAAAATTCCTTGTTGCTGGCATGAACTGCCTGGGACACCAGACAGCGGGATGGATACAAAAACACGGAGGGTTTGGGTTGGATTAGGGAGACACGGGGACAGGACAGCACTAGAAATGTTCCCTCTAGCTGGGCATCAGTGCCAGAGAGACGCTTGGATCTCGGGATAAAATCCTGAATAGATCTGAGCTGAACTGATTCAGGCCAGAGAGAAATCCATTTCCATGCTGCCAAATCATCCTGATAATAATAACAAAAAAGAAAGAGAAACCTTCCTCCCTGCCTGCTGCGCTCTGCCCTGGGACAATGTTTGCTTTCTTTGAGCTTCTCCTGCTCTTTTGGCACGGGCTGGGAACATCTGTGCTGTGGAGTGGAAATGTGCTTTCAACAGTCCCATCCTGCTCCCAGCCTGGGGGCAGCTGGGGGAGCCTGGGTGGGGCTGGGAGCGCCGGTCTGGGCTGGCAGTGCCCCCTCCTTGCCCCCTCCCTGCCTGCAGCACTTTTAGGACTCAAGGCAGGCAGAGAAATCTCCCCCCTTGGAACCCCTCTCTCCTCAGCCTCTGCAGCTTGGATTAAATTATAGATAGCAGAGTGAGTTATTTAATGCCCCATGAAAGATGCATGGGGCCTGCCTTTTTTGGGAGTCTCTTTGAGGAGGGACAACATCAAGGCAGGGAAATTCTGCTTTCCAGGGCTCAGGCTGATGAATAGAGCCGGCCATGCTCCGCCGGTTCGGAACGGGAAAGCAGCAGATAACCCCAAGCTGCAGGAACTCCTGCACTTTGTTTGCAGCAATTTCACTCAGGTTTTAATGCATTTGCTCCATCCCTGGCTGCTTCACTGAGCAGGTGTCTCTAGGCTCTTTCCACCCATTATCCCTGTGAACTGAGACGATGTGATCCCGCAGCAGGAGCTGGACCTGGGCGTGGGGAGGGGCAGCTGCACCTCGATCCAGCAGTGCTGAGAGGGGCTGGTGCCTGGAAAGTGCCCCAGGCTGTCCTGGGGGCTCAGCCAGGCTGGGGGAGCTCAGTGACCTCGGCTGGGCACCAGCCTTGGATGTCTCGGGGTAAATAAACACCTTGCAGAGGTGAGGCTCCAAACTCTGCCCACGGGGACCTGGCGGTGTCAGGGCTCCTTGAGACCCCTGGGCAGCTTCACAGGCTCCAGTGCCCTCCTCATTCCCCCATACAAGCACAGAGCCTGTCCCACATTCCAGTGGCTGGGTCCTGGATCCCAAGCCCAGCCAGCCCTGCTGCAGAGCCTGTGGAACCTGCTGGTGTGTTTATGGCTCAGAGCACCAGGGGCTCCAAAGGAAGAGAGCATGGAATGACCGAATTCCTGTGCTGAAGGCTCCAGTAATGAGAGCAGGGAATTTTCAGGCAGAAGGAAAAGGATTTGTTCAGTGTTTGATGGTCAGCAGAGGGGCACAGTCCTAAAGGATCCACCTTTGGTGTGCTGTGAGCAGGAAATGCTTTTAGTGGCATGTGAGGAAAACCAAGCAATGATACCTTTAAATGCCTGTCCCCCACTGCCTTCCAGAACTGTCAGTGCAGGTGTAGAGATAAATCATCTCCATTAACTAAAACATCTGAGATCCCCAGAATTAAGGGCTGCAGCATTCTGTTGCATTTTAATTGATGACAGAATTCTCCCAGGTCTCCAATGCCTGCAAGAGAAATCCTTCACTTGCATCACTTCCCTGCTGCTGCCTGCACTGATCTTCACACAAACAGTACTTGAGAGCTGTTGCTTTTAATCCTAGATGTGGTACTGAGTTAGTAATAAGTGCTTCTTCCGTGCAAATTTGGAGCCTATTTGAAGAATCAGGCCAATGCCCAGGAATCTGAGTGTGTCTGGCTGGAAACACCCAGGCATTTTTAGCAGAGACTGCACTCTCCAAAACCAGGTCCCTGAAGAGAGCTTTAAATTGGACACTGCAAAAGAAGCAGCCCCAGCATCCCTGAATTCTTTTGAGAACATGGGGTTAAAATCTTGGCTGGAGAGAGCTTCCCAGTAAATGCCAGGAGTTGGATCTGACGGCTTTTTTCCTTAATCAGGACCAGACAAATTAAAATAAACACAGAAGACTGAATTTACACAACAAGTCATTCATTAAAGGCAGGGCAGAAGAGGGGAGGGAAGAGGGATGGAGTGAAAGCGAGAGAGCTCCAAGAGGGAGCAGATCTGAGTCAGGCTGTGCCAGGAGCCTCTCGGGAAAGGTGGCAGTGACAACATGGAAGTGTTATAACAACAGCCAAGATGATTCTCAGAAGTGAGGAATCCTTCACGCCAATCTGAAAGGAACAGAAAACTCCTGGTCCCCCTGAATGAGTCAGACCCATTTTTTCAGTGCTGTGGGGGCTGTTGGGGAATCTGGTAAATGGATGACAGGAAATACAAAAACAGAGTCTCCTCTAATTGTAAAAATGCTTCAAAGTTACCTCAGCTGTAAGGAGAAGGATCACCTGGAGTGGCTGAGGAAGCAGCAGCCCCACAGCTCCTGTTCCAGCTGCTTGTGTGAGTCTGGGGAATTCTGGAATCCTGGAACCCCAGAATCCCAGAATGGCCTGAGTTGGAAAGGATCTTAAAGCCCATCCACTCTCACCCTTACCATGGGCAGAGACACCTTCCTCTATCCCAGGCTGCTCCAAACCCTGTCTAGCCTGGCCTTGGACACTGACAGGAATGGAGAGTCCACACCTCTCTGTTCCAGTGCATCATCAGACTTGTAGTGAAAAATTTCTTCCTAATTTCTAATCTAAACCTTCCCTCTTCTGCCTAAGCCTGTTCCTGTTTTCCCCACAGGCAGGGGAACATTCAGATATCCCTTTGGTTTCGGTGGGGTGGGATAATCACCGGGGGATGTGACAATTTCTGCTTTTCAGCTGAAGCAGAATCAGTGCCCAGCAGAGTGCAGGGCCTGCAGCAGCAGCTCCTAGGGAGCTGTGGCCAGAAATTGGGCCAGTAGCACAAAGGGCCTTCAAAAGGCTCTTTACTAGAATCCATTCCTCAGGTTAAAAGAACCAACAGCAAATCCATGGATTTAGCTACAGGCAATGCACACGATGCCACAGCTCCCTGTGCCTGGGGAGCTCTCAGAGGAGATGTCACAGAAGTGGCAACATGAGAGCCTGGGGCTGGCTGGAGCCTGCAGTGATTCCCACTCCTCCCTGGAGCCTGCCAGGATCCTGCACGAGGGCACTTGGACACAGCCCCCAAGCACAGGAGAGCACAGTGGAGCTAAACCAGGAGCAGAGCAGTGGGAAGATTCTGTTCCCTGTGTTCCCTGTG